>NC_068359.1:8476308-8636308 GCF_020536995.1 Dreissena polymorpha | reverse complement strand
GTTGCACAATTTGTAATTTGTGAAAAAAATGGACGTAACAGGTAGTTCAATTTATTCATTATCTCTATAAGGTCGAGCAAAACTCTCGCATTATTGTTGAATATTTTGAATTAAATAGAATGTATGCTAAATTTACGCGATCTATATGATACTGAGCTATACGTGTATTCACTTTGACATTGGGTTATGTAGATATGTGTAAATGTTTGTTAATGATGAACAACTTTTAAGTTTACGTTTATTAAACATTCTGTCTGTCTGTCTGTCTGTCTATAATACTAATTAATTAAGCAGACGTCTAATGTAATTTTTGTTTTTAATTGTTTTTTTAACGTTTAAAAAAACAATCAAAAGAACTCTATTGATTTAAACGTAATCAGGAACGTACGTAAATTAAATGAAGAAATGTATGAATTTAAGTGTTTTATCTGATTGCTGGAGATCGAATAAATCACCGTTAATATGATTCTTAGAAGATAGATACCGTCCAAAGGATTCATTCAGTTTATAGAACATCGTTTAGCTTAATTATTCTCTCATTTCGCGTTTTAATATGCGTTTAATCAGTTTTTCTAAGAGCGAGCTCTATACGATTATGAAAGCCAATGATATCAAAGTTATCGTTTTTGATTGTTTTATTGCTATTGCTTTTGACCAGGACTTGATACCCTTATGCAATGTAAATGAATAAGCCTTATTGGCAATCTGATAATCGAGCATGTGCATAAGTATATTACATCAGATAATAAGATTGTAAGTACACAATTAAAAAGTCCATTCAACTGGTTTGTAACCAAAACAGGTACGCAGACGATATTTTGTTTATTGTTGTAAAGGTTATACTTTTCTATTGTCCTGGTGGCTTAAAGGTTTTTAAAACGTACAGACGTCTGAAGTTTTCCATTCTAATTCAGTACTGTACGAAGTTTGCATTTACTGTTTAGCTTAAGAGCTCCATAAAGACATATTTCTGCGTATTAAGTATCGAATATCCATTAAAAAAAGAAATCGGACGAGTTCGTTAACAAAATGCATTACGTATTTTTATAGTCGATGAAGTTGCTTAACCACATGATCAATGTATCCATTAATAGTGAATGTTAGCCATTGAATCGATTGAAACATAATCAAACAAACTCGGGTTTCAAAATCAATGGCGTTAACGGTTGTAAATTCAATCGAGAACAGACCGTTTCAAGCGAAAACAGTCAGCTTCTGCTTACAAAATATTCAAATATTTCAGTCGCAATCATTCTACGGATTCGTCTCAAGTAGCAAAAGGGATTCTTGCAGATCATGACCATAGGAAAACAAAAAGTAATGCTTTCGAAAAAATATCGCTAAGTAAATATTCTTCTTCTTCTTCTTTTATAATAATGGCTATATTCAATACTGATTCATTATGGCCATTCGTGGGGGGGGGGGGGGCGGGCGGGGGTTAGAAAAAAATAGATTGATAGGTTACCCGAGTTACTCAATCCACCCAAGAAAATCCTATCAACAGTGATAAAAAAGCAGCAAAACCGAACACCTTAAGCCATTAAGACTTAAATATATACATATACAGTCAAGTTACCATTACCAGATCATTACCCATAGCGGATCACTTTGATGTTCAAGACTGCGTATCGCGATAAATAGTTGACATTTTTAGATGAAATTTTGCACACAGCATCTTCAAGGTCTGTTCTTTAAAACGCATTGGTTGAGTCGTAATTGGACCTAATCTTTGTAAAACATTTTGGTATATTTTGCTGACTTGTATATATGACTTTGTTGACTTCCGTCTCGTTTCCAAATCGAGGTTGAACATATTGCGGCCACATGCTATAACTCTGTTGGAAAGTAAGAAGTTTACGCATTAATTTAAAGGCCATCTAGTAGTCTTTCTGCCTGCAAAAGTCCATTTCAGTTTTGATTCGTGTTTAAGATTTTGCAACACCTTAAATGAAATGAAGAATTAGGGCAATAACGGATCAAGCGTGATTATATGCCTATTGATAATATATGACGATTTGGTGGGTGAGGGAGACGCTTTCCTACCGCGAGTATTGGGTGCTGCTGGAGCCTTTCCTTTGAGGTGACGTGGCGTGTCGGTTCGGACCTCGGGTTGCTCGATAGCTGTGTCTGATTCATCATCGTCTGAGGCTGATTGAACCTCTTGAACAGATTTGGGTTCCTTTGAGGGCTCCGTGCTTTGTAGCGGTTGTTGAGTGTCCTCACTGATGGCAAAATCTGCAGTGATTTTCTGGAAGCGTTGATCAATGCGGGAATCAACGTCGGAGTTTCTGGAACCGCGCAATACACTATGCCAATCGGGGAACAAGTTCCTGATAACCTCGCCATGAACAGATAATGCCGCCGGGAATAGCATCTTCACGTTTTTGCTGCCGTATTTGTCACGAGCCGCCTTGAAATCAGGCCACAGATCCTTGTGTGCTTGACTTATCTCACGTGGATAGTCTCGCGATATTCCGAAGTGTGTGTTTTTCAACAGTTTTGCACTGTCCATGATTTCATTGACATAGCGCAGGTAAGACAATGTAACAAGCATCGCCCGACCACGAGTGGTTCCTTGTGAACGGGCAACGAAGCGCCGGCCAATTCTCCTGGCTTCAGTTTAACTGTGTAGAGCAAGATTCATATTGAGTTTGCTTGTTAGGAGCTCTCGGATCGTTTGGACGCAATCCTCCGTACCAACAGACTCAGGGAATCCATTAAAAATAAGATTGTTACGGAGGGAGCGGGCTTAAATGTCAACACTTTTGTATTCAAGGAGTCGTAGACGGGCCTCTGTGACGTCATGGATTGCTTTTGAGTGATAAAGACTGTTATTTAAACAATCCAATTTGTAGTTCATAGCATTATTTGTTGATATCATGTCAAAAAGACAGTTTAACTTATGCTCCATGTTCATATTTTCGAACTGCGCACGGGATGTGGCGGAAAACTGGGGGTCACCTTGGTGTGGGTGGGGTGAACACGGTATCGACGAGTCACTTGTAGCACGTCTCTTTCGCTTTGAGTCTTGTGCTCTCCAATCACTTGAGCTAGCCAAAGGGGCATATTTACCTGTGTAGCGGTTTGCCATTATTAAATTCGAAAAAACAAGGTTTTATAAATAAAATAGCTGTCTTTTGTGACCTGCGATGTAAACAACGTCCACCATTACCCAAGGGAGCTTACTTCCTCGTGAAAACATGCGAAAGGTGTGTGGACGTTAGATGATGCTCTCATTATTCTTGGGATGGACATGCGAATTAACCGCACTGAAAACACATGCGATCTGCAAAACCTTCAACTCATCACTGGCTCCCCGTGATTTTACGTTGACAAGTATAGCTGTGTATTACCTGCATACTTTCTAGTATAGGAGTCTTCTGTGAAATTGACTATAATAGTACTAGGCAAACTGACTCGAGCTTTAAATAACTAAGTTTAAACTGAACTCAATTACAATATATTCCTTTATATTCAAACTAAGCTTTAGTTTCATGGCGAGAAATAAGAGATTCATACACATGTTGACGCGAACATGTTTGCTTTTATCTCATTAAGTAGTAATACGTGTGTTTTGTAAAGCAGTGAGCCAAGTTTTGTAAAAATGTGTAATAAGCCGTCACAACAGGCTTACTCAGTCTGTAAAACAAAGTTGTGTGAATGCAGCATTTTTTATAATCCTTATAGAACTTAAAACGTATTTATTTCGTTTCATTTTCATGGAAAGTAACATAAATTCATACATTGTCATCACAACAAGCTTGGTCCGTATTGTTTAGCATACTCAGTCTAAAAGTATGTTGACAACAATTATTTAAAAATTGACAAAAACAGGATAAATAGATAGTGCATATGTTTGCACAAAAACCTGCACTACGATCTTACCATTTTCCCCCGGTGTAAATGAGTGCTTACAAACAATACTATCAGAATTTGTCGCTTGAAATTGATGAAAAAGAGTGAAATAAACAACTTACCACTAAGAACTTATTCCAATGCAATCAGAAAGGGTAAGTATTCACATCAGTTCCGTGAATGTAATCAGCGGAAGCCATTTGTCAAAGCGTCGTTGTTGTTTTCCAAGTCACGTGATTACTACCCAACGCCGGTTGAAAGACGTTCATTGATTGGATAAATCTGTGCCTGGCTCTGTCGTTGTAATTCAATGCAAAGCCGGGTTCAAGAGAACGTGTGGGTTGGCGCACTTTTATGAAAAATTGTTGTTTTTTTTCGTCGGTGATATTTTTTTCCTGTTCTTCACTGAAATTATTCCTGATTAAAAGGAAAATGCTTGTAAACTGGTAAGAAAGAGTCTGTCTATCAATTTATGACAATAAGAGTACTGTACACTGTCATTAAACACGAAAGTAGCTTTTTATTTATTTATTTAAGCCATCAAAATGATGTTAATTATTCACAATCTGTGCAGTTCCATTCAGTTCCATCTTTTGAATAGTTCTTCCATTTTCTTTCATTTTGCAAACCTGCACATTTTCTGTGCAACCATGAATTACATGAATCACATTGAATCCACAATTTTCCATCTGCCCTTTGACACTTTTTACAAATGCATGTATCAATTTGCAAATTTGATGGTCCAGGTGGGGGTTCAGGCTCTAAATCTGCTTGGAGCGGCAGCATGGTGATTTTACAGAGGCATCCATTGGTTCTAATGATTGTGTAGTTTGTTTTTTATGTGTTTTTGATTTTTCAGAAGATTTAGACACTTTGATTTGCTTCCTATGAGCCATTGTTTTTGTAACATTAAAAGCACCTTTAACATCTCTGCAAAACTGAGCAAATAAAACCAGAAAGTATTTTTTTACAAGTTCATTATATATTGTGCAAATCTATGCAGATGTAATGACCATTGAATCCACAATTTCTGATATAATCACATGTTCCTAAGTGAAAGAAAATTCTTCAGTGGTTTCTCCTTTCAATTTTTGAACAACCATATGTGAAAACTGCTCATATAAATTCTTTTCACAAAGTAGGTGCTCCAAACAATTATTATACATTGTTTTTCCCTATTTTGTTAAATTTTCGTTCACAAGTTTTGTCAAACACAGCTCAGTTATATTCAAGAAAAAATTAAACATGCCATCTGTTACATTAGTTAGTCCATGCCTTTTATTTTGTTTCCTTTCAGTGTCAATCAGGGAGTCGGGTTCAGATGTCATTTGTTGTAAATAATGTTCTTCTTCCTTGAACGAGTTAAGAATACTGTAAGAAGTGTATGTCTAGCTTCCTTAAACGTTGTTTGTGATGCTTTACTATTAGAGAACATATTATATTTCAAAACCTGCACATACTTTTTTCTGAGCTTTGCCACACAGTATCCTGCAACATAGCGAATTCTGGACCTCGAAGCATCTGTAACCGTTCTTTTATAAATATTATTACTACTTTTCTTTAGTAACTGAACCCTCTGTTCCAATGCAAATTCTCTTTTATATTAAAAAATCTTATAGCAAACAATTCTGTGTTCCTTTTCAAACACATTTTCAGTTCCGATGTTGAACAAAGTAAGGCAGCCCATGGTATATTGTAAACCAACACTGTACTCATACAGATTTTTATAAAATTTATTAAGGACACTCTCAATAGGTTCAGTGTAGCCCAGGCCTTCAGCGCCTATGGCGCTTTGATTTCAGACGAGCGTTTGGTTTGTGATTAATTATGGGGAAAGTGTGGGGTTTTGCTAGCCCTCAAACCGGTTCAAACAACCAATGCATTGAATTTACCAGCAAGGCGGGGATCCCCGTTTTTTCATCGCATATTGATGATTGGGTTGTGTTGTTAAAGTAGTCCATGAGAACAAGACATGCAGAGTTTATTGAGTTTCATTGTCTGCTTCATTTAAGGGACTTGTTCACATTTTGGCAATATGACGATTTTGTAAAAGAAACAACAACAACATGAAAACATGTCAAAGATAAAAAACGCTAGTTATGTTGTATGTTTTAACAAGCCAAAAAACACTCCCGACCATTTTTTTAAATTATTGGTGGATGACTTGATAACAGTCATTCGAAATCGGTAAAAAGGCGTGTGTAACGCATTACCACGATGATTTGGAAAATAAGAGTAAAACCAAGATAGCGTATATAAATTTGCTTCTTTAGCAAATTATGCTTGGCGCTGTGGTAGAGCTCTCTGTTTTGAGGTCCCTAGTTATAATCTAATGGACGGCAAAATTATACATTCAACTTTTCCTCTTGCTGATGTAATTATGTACGACTATAAAAAACATTACACATGTGCTAGCTAACATATATTTTCTGAGATTTAAAAAAAACACAACAAAATTGTGAAAAAGTTCCTTTAAGGAAGATTGGCGAGTGTCATATTAGAATGTATAATATAGAATGCAAATGTCAATGCACGTGCCAGCTGCAAATCAGTACTTTAACCCATTTATGCCTAGTGGACTCTCCCATACTTCTAAATTCGATCAATTTATTTCAAAATTAGGGATGTCTAGTATATTTATTTCTATATTCAGAATATTTCTTACAGAAATTCCTTAAGCAAACAGCGCAGACCCTGATGAGACGACGCATCATGCGGCGTCTCATCTGGGTATACACTGTTTGCCAAGGCCTATTTTCTAGACGCTTGGCATAAATGGGTTAATTCATATAGAGAGTTTGGTTTCAACAAGTTATTTCGCCACTGCATGTATAATTGTGAAAGTGCAGTTTTCTTAACAAGATTTATGACACAATCTTTAAACGGAAATTTGCTAATATGAAACTTTAAGTTGGCCTGTTCACTAAATCTAGTGTTGAACAGTTTTGCGATTGACACTCGAACTGCATACACACTTGATGTGTCTCGAACTGCATACACACTTGATGTGTCTCGAACTGCATACACACTTGATGTGTCTCGAACTGCATACACACTTGATGTGTCTCGAACTGCATACACACTTGATGTGTCTCGAACTGCATACACACTTGATGTGTCTCGAACTGCATACACACTTGATGTGTCTCGAACTGCATACACACTTGATGTGTCTCGAACTGCATACACACTTGATGTGTCTCGAACTGCATACACACTTGATGTGTCTCGAACTGCATACACACTTGATGTGTCTCGAACTGCATACACACTTGATGTGTCTCGAACTGCATACACACTTGATGTGTCTCGAACTGCATACACACTTGATGTGTCTCGAACTGCATACACACTTGATGTGTCTCGAACTGCATACACACTTGATGTGTCTCGAACTGCATACACACTTGATGTGTCTCGAACTGCATACACACTTGATGTGTCTCGAACTGCATACACACTTGATGTGTCTCGAACTGCATACACACTTGATGTGTCTCGAACTGCATACACACTTGATGTGTCTCGAACTGCATACACACTTGATGTGTCTCGAACTGCATACACACTTGATGTGTCTCGAACTGCATACACACTTGATGTGTCTCGAACTGCATACACACTTGATGTGTCTCGAACTGCATACACACTTGATGTGTCTCGAAACAAAGCGTGCTTTTTTAAACTTGATATATGAAGTTTATGTAACATACTTACAATTTGAATACATTAGCGTCCAACATGTCAAAGATAAAGTGGCTATTTGCATAATTAAAAGAACAACACAAACTTATATTTCCATACAATATATTTTAAATATAATTTCTAAACGTGTGAATCTAGTTGATATTAACGAATTAAACACAATGGGCTATTGAACATATTTGTAGATGTGTTTCCTACCGATTTGTAATAACATAATATTGACTCGCACGTTTAATAACCCATCAGTCTTAATAAGAGGACGACCGAGATATAGAGCTAAGGCTACTGAAAGAGACATGTTCACGGGTTTTGGCATGTTTTGAAGTTTGTCATTAAATGCTTTATATTGATAAATGTAAACATTGGATCTAAAAAGCTCCATACATAATGAAAATAATACTAAAGAAAGAAAAAAGTAATCCTCAACTGGGCTCGAACCACTGACCCCTGGAGTAAAAGTCTAACTCTTAGACCACTCGGCCACCCGTGCTCATACAATGAGTGATGTATTTTGGACTTTATATAAGCAATGATCGTAGTGTCACAAAATATAACGATAACAACATAATTCTCCAAATTATTCAATCGTTTCTCGTTTCAACGCAAGGGTGTTGAGCAGTTTTCGTTATATATCGCTATAGCAAAACCTTGTTAACACTCTAAAAGAAGTCACATTTTAATTTTCATAAGATCTTCACAGAACATTTGTGCTAACAATGTCTGGGCCGAGTTTGAAAAATTGTTCCTGTCTGTTGATTAACATGGGGCAGTTTTCCTTATATGGCTAATTTGAAACCTAGTTTACTAACTCTCTTTAAGTCCCATTTTTTGCTTAATCTTCTTGAAACTTTCTCAGAATGTTTATTCTTATGATATTTCAAATGCTTCCAAAATGGTGCTGGTCTGTTGAAAAATATGGCTTCCACAAAATGTATACATTTAAGTATACCTGGTAATTAAGTTGATCCTTTTAACGCAGGTTGAAGTTTCTTCTTTTTGAAACTCACTAACCAACTTCTTGCTGATGGTCAGGCCCTGATTGTGGAATGGAATGACAACAACCTTGTATATATGGGCACGAACTGCCACAAAATCACTCAAGTAAACAGGGTCCAGCGTTGGTCAAAACGTGAAAAAAGGATTATAGAAGTGCAACAGTCAAACGTTATTGCGGAATACAACAGATGTTGATCGTATGGATGAAAATATCAACACCTACAGTATTGTTATTCGGATAAACAAATGGTGGTGGGCACTGTTTGCGTTTAACCCGGACATGGTGCATGGGTCATGTACAGGTTATCCGCTTAATATCAGAACCAACCCATGGATCTTCTAGATTTCAGGCAGGAAATATGCGCAGAGTACCGGCAGGCAAGCCAGGCGCGACCACTACATAGAGCCAATTAACACACAGAGAATGTGTGCCTCTTGTGGCGGAAAGTCAACCCGGATCTGCATGTTGGACTCCATGACAGATGTTTCATAGCATTTCATCGCCAGTGATAAGTGGAGATATATATTTCACAATTCATTGACAGGTGATTGGGTTGTAATGAACATGCAGAAAATCATACATTTATGCATATTTGGAAGTAAATGTGTCATTACTAAAAGATGGAATATATATGAATATTGATATCTTATATGTCTTGCGTCCCGAATTTGGGACATGACTAAAATTGCATAAAGCAATAATATTCCAATAGTAAATATCATTATAAAGTTGTTTAATAGCATAATTATATAGTTTCTTACAGTTTTTAATGAAATTGCAAAACAAAATAATGTGGTCATTAATGGGTTAATGTTCAGGTCACTAGGTCAAAGGTAAAGGTCACAGTGACTCAAAACAGTAAAATGGTTTCCTGATGATAACTCATGAATAATTAGGCCTAGGATCATGGAACTTCATAGGTACATTGATCATCACTGGCAGATGACCCCTATTGATTTTCAGGTCACCAGGTCGAAGTTCAAGGTCACAGTGACAAAAACTGTATTCACACAACGGCTGCCACTACAACTGACAGCCCATATGGGGGGCATGCATGTTTTACAAATAGCCCGTGTTGATTGAGGCATAATCAGGGTGCAGGATCCATGGGGTTTACACACAGGCTGGACAGAATGAAAACACACTGTTAAGAACTTTATTTTTGCACATATCTCAAGTTATGGAAATATATATTTTGCAAATATTCAGTGCATAAAAGACAGTGTTTTTTCTTGCAGTTTGTGTCGATATCTGAAAATTGAAGAATACATCATTGAATACGGCTGAAATCGATGCCAAAATTTCATGTTGCGTGCAGCATAACCATGTTTATAAATGCTGTACACATTGAATTTTTTGCCAACAACGCAGGCTCATTAAATAAATTAAAGTAATTCTGATGTTTTTCACATTTTGATAAGCCGCTAAACGACTGATTTTTATGCACCAGTAGAAACTCATCAGAAAAAGTGTTTTCAAAAGTTTTTGAAAAAAGCTTACCCGTGTGTTTACAGCCATTAACATCCATTTGTGAACACCATAAAGTCAAGTGATCCTGCAACCTGATAATATCGCAGTGATGTTTAATTATCAGCCCAATGGACTGATGCACTTTGAATTACATCTAAAATAATCCAAATTTTCCCAAACTTATATTATCTGCTCTCAAGCTCATCCTGTTATAATCAAACAATATCAATCTTACTCTGACCGTTAAACGGGTGTATTTAGTGGCAAGTTGCATTGCTTGTTTAACTTAAATATGTTTTAGTGTTGTCTATCCTCAATAAACGTAGATATAAATGTCTTTGTGGTCAATAATTCTGTGTTTTACAGGCTTGTTTTGCATTAATAACAATGTTTTATAAATGATTCTCTTATTGTATATAAAAGTACATGTTAATTTTATTCAGGTTTTTCATACTTTATAATAAGTCTGTTTTAGTATTGTTTATGCTGACTTGGATCTGGATCTTGTTACTATTGTATTATTGAATCCAAAAGTAAATTCATGGAAATCCTGCATTGCTCTGAATGAGAATATGTTAAATATAAAAAATCTTTTTGACATTTTAGTACATGCATCATTTTCAGATACACCATTCACGGTTTAAAGCAGGAGCATGATTGGCAGACTAATAGACATTAAAAAAAGATCCCTAGAAAATCTTAAACTATTATAATAAAGCATAAAACATCCTTAACAGGTTTTTTAAACACTTTATTACGTGCATTAAATAGCTAACCTTAGATTTGTTGCATATATTATTTTGCTCATATCTGAGTGCATTACATTTTTGTGTTAATTTTCATGATGGTATATGCATTTGTTTTGCAATCTCAAAATAAAATGTGTTCAAACTCAAAATAAAAAGTAAATATATAAATAATGAAATAGTCACTTGCTGATCTACCATCATTTCTGTCAAATGCATGCAAATCTTTATCAAGTACCCTTGATCTTCAATACTTAAAATTTTGATTTATCAGCACATATTCAATGAAGAATTTCATCATTTTTTATTATAATAAAGCATATTAGAACATGACACTGAAGCTTTGTGGGAGGTATTGGGTGAATCAAACAATTTAAATTATTCACATTTCAGGGGCAATGGGATATGGCAGCCATGTTTTACGAGTCCACCCTAGGTCTGCAGGCAGATTTTGAACCTACAAAAGTGCGACTGAAGATCGTGCAATGTCGGAAAGTTGTGAAACCACCTCCTCCTCAACTGAGCTAGCTTGCAATGAGTTGAGCCTCATTCTTTCAAAACTTGGGTAAATGCATGTGAATAAAGTGTTGTCACAGTCCACACAGGCTTATTATAAGGGACAACTATTTTGGCTTAACTAGACTTTTGGTTTGAAGAGACTTCGTTTAAAGCGAGGTTATAAGATTTTTAATGTGTTAAATTGTAATATACTGATAAAATATGTTACAATAACACAAAATAGGCACGAAAAAATATTGATTGAAGACGAATTTCATAAAATGCAGCAAAAACAAATTAGCGCCCCAAGCCGATTGTCACAAAGATATTTCGTACATATTTTCCTACAATAACCATAGCATTCGTGATTTTAGTTAGTGTTCGTGTGTCGTATGAAAATATATCCTTGCAGGAATTTTAAATGAACCGTTCAACTAAATTTAGATTCAATTCGTACATGCATGATTTACATGCTGGCTAATTCGACTGTTCAGACATTTTTCGATTTCAGAATTAAATAGCTGGCTTATTTCGCCTTTTTCGACATATGTTTTTCTTAACTTTTTAAACTAATTTTTATTGAAAAAAATGTTTAATAAATTTTTTACACATTTTATATAAATTAAAAAATATTTGACAAAATTGTATAATCTCGCTTTAAAACAAAATTTTCCATAAAAGCACTATCATCACTGATAAGCCTATGCAGATTTCACATGCTAATATGGTATGACACCTTACGCTTATGTATTAAGTACAGCTTGCCCAGAACAAGGCGCATTTTGTTGTGAATAAATGCTTGTCATTTAAAATGAATGGATCTCAAGTTTCTATAGTGAAAATAAAAATGAGCCTGTTGATGAAATCAACATGCTGGGTAAATGCTTGTGCTTAAGTTTAACCTTGTTAGCACTTTAAAAGTTATTTTTATAGTTCATTCTTAATGAAGCTTGTTCAGAACCCTTGGTCAAATGATATCTTGGACTGCACATAACAGATTAGTTCCTCTGTATCTCAGGTTAGCAACTTTTGGCATTTCAGGCCCTCTTGTTTTTTTAATGCCCTTTGCCATAATTGTGGCAGGAGGGTATATTTGGTTTACCATGTCAGTATTCATGTGTGTGTTAAAAACAGTTTGTTTGTATGTATACGTGGGTATTTTTTTTAAGTGTCTGGTACATTATCCCTTTACCACTTAGATACGTATTTTCATGCATTTGTAGTCACTTAGAAAGTTAAATTTAGTTAAATACCTTTCTTACTAAATTCAAGTTTTTAAGGCTTCATCTCCAAAGCTTAGATACTGATGAGCAGCAAATAGCATAAAACCTGAACAGACTGCGAGTTACTGGCAGGCTGTTTTGGTTTTATGCTGTTTGCACATAGCCATTTTCATGTTGCCTCTAAGTGGGAAAGGGTTATGCTTTGTATGATGGGATTTCAAAAATAATTGGCACAAATTAACATCATATCATGTTTTTGAAATCAGAATTAATATTTTTTTACTTGTATAGCCTGCATTTGTTTTAATAATTTGTGAAAGAGAGTTATTTTTAAGACTGACAAAAGTATTTATTTTGGTGGAAATACTAATCTATGATTTGTCTTCAGATTTTTTATGATTTGGCCAAGACGTGTCAGTCTATGTGATGACCAAAACGAAAATTTTGTTCATTATAAGACCCCACACTCCAATTAAATGTGTTATTTTCAAGGCCTTTGCAAACAAGAGATCTTCAATGGGAAATGTATGGTTTTTAAGTTAGAGCTTTTAGTTACGTTTTTATGTGTGTGCAGAATATGATAGGTATCTCTTGATTTTAAAATAAACGCTTTTTAACATAATGGTAACATATTGTTGATCTCTTGTTTGCAAAGGCCTTAAAAATAACACATGAAATTGGAGTGTGGGCTCTTATAATGAACAAGATTTTCGTTTTGGTCATCCCATAGACAGATTCAAGCAACATTAGTATAATGTTTTCTCAATAGAGAAAATCATGGATATGTATTTTTTAACAAAGAGATAGCTAGGAGTGATGTCATGTTTGACAAAGGATTTTAAGGGCTTATTGCCAAGAGAATTGTCATGATTGTGTATATATTATATTTCATGGCAAACTCTTGTTTCCCCAAATACGAAAGCTATTGAAATGTCAAAGTAACATTAACACACAAAATCAACAAATATTTTGCAAAATATTTCGTAAAATAAAATTTAACCATAAAAAGTTAGTGTTCCTTATGGCAATAGCCAAAATTTCAATGCTAGATGCTTTATGGTAGTAAAGATTTAACAAGATAAAACATGCTCGTTTTTATTTTTTATGGCAAAATATATTCCATTTTAATTTCCCGCAACTATATCAATTCATACAACACAGAAAGTGTTAATTATAAAATGTTGTGTAATTATATTTGTTAATTTTGTTAAAAAATAATTATTATCTTTTAATTACAAAAAAATTGTTTGACAAGTGGTATATTGGCATTTTGCAAGCATACAGATCATTTAAATAAAATGTAAAAAGATTTGTCAGTTCTTGCTTTTATATTAGGATATTATCGAGAAAATGCAAGAATCAAGTTATGTGTACTTTTAATTTTGTCATCTTATCATACAACAAGCAATATCTTAAAAAAAAAAAGATAAACGGCGTTGATTGTGGTCGGTGTTTATGAACGATCAAAAGTTATATCTATGAGATTAAAAATAGTGAATGCCTTTTATCTGCACAGTTCGTAGCTGCATCACATCACATCACATCAATTACGCGGTTAATTTCGCTTTATTAGATATTATTACTCAGATATCTATATTTACAGAATAGAAAAACATAAGAAGCATGAAAATAAATGAAAGCATATAGGTCAGCTGGCAACACTCCAATCTTTTTTTTTTATTGCATTATTAATAGTATCGAGAATCATCATGCTCATGCTTAATAAATTGGTCTAAATTTTTATGCCCCCCTTCGAAGAAGAGGGGGTATATTGCTTTGCTCATGACGATCCGTCCACCAGGTGGTTTTCGGATGATAACTCAAGAACGCTTGGGCCTAGGATCATGAAACTTCATAGGTACATTGATCATGACTCGCAGATGATCCCTATTGATTTTGAGGTCACTAGGTCAAAGGTCAAGGTCACGGTGACCCGAAATAGTAAAATGGTTTTTGGATGATAACTCAAGAACGCATACGCGGCCATCAGGGCGAACTCTGAACAATATAACTGAAGCAACTGGTCATTTATCCTAAATCTATAATAATCAGTCCAGTGAAACATCATCCTTTGAGTAAAATAAAGTGGATAAGTAAAAATATTATCAGAATATGAGATTTTTTGTATATTTTGTTTATTAAATATTGTGTTTATGTTTAATTGTGTTGATTAATATAAATATAAGCAGGACAGGGGAGGTAATACACTATTATTTCTTATATACAGGGGAAACAAATGCAATAAGTTTAAATTTCATGTTTAATTAATAGAGGATATTCGTTCATGTCAGTGTGAGATAATTTGTTATTTTTTATGATCACATTTTATTATTTGTTTGACAAAACAACACTTACCTGAATACCACAATGGATTCCACCCGAACAATACCCCACGCCCCTACCAGAACCCCTCCCCCCCAACCTCACCCCCCCCCAATTTTTTTTTAAACATCTAATAAATTACCACACCCCCCAAATTACCCCCCTTTCAACCCCCACCCCCTACCCCCCCATTTTTTTAAGCATCTAATAAATTACCACACCCCACGTTATACCCCCTCTCACTCCCCCCTACCCCCCTACCCCCCTACCCCCCACCCCCCAATTTTTTAAACATCTAATAAAATACCACACCCCACATTATAACCCCCTCTCACTCCCTTTACCTCCCCCACCCCCCAATTTTTTTTAAACATCTTATAAATTACCCCACCCCACATTATACCCCCCCCCTCACCCCCACCCCCCTACCGCCCCCCGGATCCCCCCCCCCCAAAAAAATAATTTTTTTAAAACATCTAATATATTTCCACACCCCACATTATACCCCCTCTCACTCCCCCATAACACCCCTACCCCGACCCCCCCCCGCAATTTTTTTTAAACATCTAATACATTACCACACCCCACATTATATCTCCCCTCTCACTCCCCCTTGATCGTGACTGGCAGATGATCCCTATTGATTTTCAGGTCACTAGGTTAAAGGTCAAGGTCACAGTGACTCGAAATAGTACAATGGTGTCCGGATGATAACTTACATGAGGTTAAAGGTCAAGGTCACAGTGACAAAAACGTATTCACACAATGGCTGCCACTACAACTGACACTCCATATGGGGGGCATGCATGTTTTACAAACAGCCCTTGTTTAATATTTCTAATTTAATTAATCAAAATTGGTCCTTATCATGCAATTGTTGAAAACACATTAACAATCTATGATTAACATACCAAAATAATATCGCCGAATATCTTTATTTAGTATCTCTCTGATGAAAATAAACTTTGAGTGCACATAGTTTATGCGATAGCGTTTATCTAACGATTTCTGTAAATGACCGCAAACTGACCTTGATACCTTGCAGGTTGGAATGCAATGCAATAAAGTGAGGTAACAAGTCTAATGCTGTGCTGAAACGACATTTACGTCTTTAACAGTCAATTTCGAAATCAATTTTAAA
This sequence comes from Dreissena polymorpha, assembly GCF_020536995.1. Taxonomy (NCBI): domain Eukaryota; kingdom Metazoa; phylum Mollusca; class Bivalvia; order Myida; family Dreissenidae; genus Dreissena; species Dreissena polymorpha. The sequence continues at coordinate 8,620,351 of NC_068359.1, read as the reverse complement.
TATTTTTTCAAAGCGTATATAACGTTACTGAACAACAATACTTATATAATCTAAGATTTATGAGTGCACAAAATGCAATATCATAGTTATTACCAAATATGAGAACACAGCCTTTAAGTACAAGCTCTCTCATTCTTCTGAAAATAAAGGACACACACTCTGTATTGATGTCGAGAATTGAGTGTGAAACTGCTCTATTCCTCAAACCTTTAATACCATTAGAGATACAATTGTTTCATGATGAATACGCAGTAAACATTGTTGCTAAATGAACTGTAGTATCCCTTTTCATACCCTATACTTCCCATAAATAGAAAATTGATTGAATAACATATTAATGATAATGTGAAATCTGTTTGTAGATTGCACGTTTTCTACTGCGAAAAGTGTCAGGCCTACCAGCGGGAAATTTATATTTTCAAATTTATTGGTAGCTTACAATGGTCAGGCTAAGGTGAAAGCTGGCGTATACAGCTACGCCGAAAAAAACACAAGTATTAAAGTATAACTTACCTTTTCTCCCACCAGAAGCCAAATAACCTGTATTATTTGTATTCCTTACTTTTGAGCTCGCACAAAACGTCCAAGAACTTTTATTTTTAGTTTTACTTACTTTTGGGCTCCCTCAAAAAGTCCAAGAACCTTTATGAGCGAGGCTGTTTTTTGAGAAAACCCGAGCTATTGTCATAGCCAGCTCGTCGTCCGCCGTCCGCCATAGGCGTCGTGCTAAAACCTTAACTTTGGCCATAACTTTTAAATATTGAAGATAGCACCTTGATATTTGGCATGCATGTGTAACTCATGGAGCTGCACATTTTGAGTGGTAAAATTTCAAGGTGAACATCATCCTTCAAGGTCAAGGGTGGAAAAAACAAAGTCAAAGGAAGTAATAAGCTTAAATGGACATAGTTATCTGACCTGCCAACGTATATATTTTTGTTAAATAAATCAAAGCGGCGCAGTAGGCGGCATTGTGTTTCTGACAAACACATTCTGGTAAAAGGTCAAGGTCATCCTTTATGGTTTATGGTAAAAAATACAGATTTAAGGGAAGTAATAAGCTTTAAAAAGGGAGAAAATTATTCAATATTGAACAAAGCCACTTTATATATTTGGCATGCATGTGTATCTCATGGAGCTGCACATTTTGAGTGGTGAATCTACATTCACAGTATAGTGGCTTTTAATCATTTGCTACTAAAAATAGAGATTTGTTACAGACAATAATTTTCAAGGGAAGTAATTTATATAATTATAAATCTCATTTTATATATTTCCTTACCAAGAATTTAAGTTCTTTTCACAGTTACTGTAAAGATTTTTTTGTTATTATTTATAACACAAATGATTGATTTTTCTAATGATTTAATTATAATTTCTTTGATGTTCATTACATACCTGTGGACTTGTTTCCATAGATACATGAACAACTCTAGTTATGATCTCTTTTAAACCACAGGCCTTGGTTGCCAGTGAGGTCTGACATGGTCATAATTGACTGTGAGACCCTCACCCCCCCCCCGGTTGGATTTGACAAAGTTCAAGGGAAGTAATAACCATTAAAGGGAGATGATTTCTATACCTGCCAAATGAAAAATATAAATTTTATTTCAATGCGGCGCAGTAGGGGGCATAGTGTTCCTGACAAACTCATCTCTTGTTGGGTCACTAGGTCAAAGGTCAAGATCGCTGTGACTTCTAAAACAAATACCAATAATTCTGACAAGCTTTCGCAGCCGAGCGTGGCACCCGTTATGCGATGCTCTTGTTATTAGTACACTAAAAGTTTAAGAACCTTTATTTTTAGCGAGGCCGTTTTTGGAGAAAACCCGAGCTATTGTCATAGCAAGCTCGTCCGCCGTAGGCGTCGTGCTAAAACCTTAACAGTGGCTCTAAAATCAAAGTGCTTCCACCTACAACTTTAAAACTTCATATGTAGATGCACCTTGATGAGTTCTACACGCCACACTCAGTTTTGGGTCACTAGGTCAAAAATCAAGGTCACTGTGACCTCTAATATAAAAACTTTAACATAGGATCTAAAATCAAAGTGCTTCCACCTACAACTTTGAAACTTCATATGTAGTTGCACCTTGATGAGTTCTATATGCAACATCCATTTTTGGGTCACTAGGTCAAAGGTCAAGGTCACTGTGACCTCTAATATAAAACTTTAACAAAAACCTTAACATTGCCTCTGAAATCAAAGTGCTTCCACCTACAACTTTGAAACTTCATATGTAGATACACCTTGATGAGTTCTACACACCACACCCAGTTTTGGGTCACTAGGTCAAAGGTCAAGGTCACTGTGACCTCTAAAAAAATCTGACAAGCTTTCTCAGCCGAGCGTTGGCACCCGTTATGCGGTACTCTTGTTAGTATTTCTTACCTTTGGGCTCGCACAAAAAGTCCACGAACCTTTATTATAAGTATTCCTAACTTTTGGGCTCCCACATAAAGTTGAAGAACCTTTATTATTAGTATTTCTTACCTTTGGGCTCGCACAAAAAGTCCAAGAACCTTTATTATTAGCTCGACTATTATATATGGTATATATATAGTGGAGCTATCCTACTCATCCCGGCGTCGGCGTTCCCGTTAGCGGGCAATAGTTTATGTTTGCGTACTACCCCAACTATTTCCTATGTCCTTTGACATATTGCTTTTATATTTTGCATACTTCTTTATCAACATGACCCCAATCTATAAACAAGAGCAGACAACTGTATCAAGCATTTTGACAGAATTATTGCCCCTTTTATACTTAGAATATGCATATTATTGATAAATAAGTTTGCGTACCACCTCAAATATTTTTTATGTCGTTTGACATATTGTTTCATATTTTGCATACTTCTTTACCAACATGATCCCAAATGTATAAACAAGAGCAGAAAACTGTATCAAGCATTTGACAGAATTATGGCCCCTTTTATACTGAGATAATTGAACATTTTGCTTAAATTGCCATAACTTCTTTATTTATGATCACATTTGATTCACACTTTGACAAAACAACACTTACCTGACATACCACAATGCACTCCACCCAAACCATCCCCCATGCCCCACCCCAGAACATCCCCCCCCCCCCCACCCCCCCAAAAAAAAAATTAGTTTTTTCTTATTTTTGAACGATCATCTATTAAATGACCACACACCCACATTATACCCCCGCTCCCCCCTCTCCATGATTGCTTACGTTATACTGTCAAGCACTCGAAAAGTCGAGCGCGCTGTCCTCTGACATCTCTTGTTAGTATTCCTTACCGTTGGGCTCGCAAAAAAAGTCCAAGAACCTTTATTATTAGTATTCCTAACCTTTGGGCTCCCACAAAAAGTTGAAGAACCTTTATTATTAGTACTTCTTACCTTTGGGCTCGCACAAAAAGTCCACGAACCTTTATTATTAGTATTTCTTACCTTTGGGCTCACACAAAAAGTCTAAGAACCATTATTATTCGTACTTCTTACCTCCATTTCAGTGGTCATGCCCCGTTGTCTTTCAATGTTGTGTTATATGCAACGTGCGAGTTACAGTACAAGAACCATACATTTGTGAGTACGTTAAATGGCGGGATGATAAAAAACAGCATTTCCCAGATTATTTAATAAACAGGGCCCTGGATTTTAACGTTCTACTCCAAAGCCATATCGAACAAAGCGACGCAAATATTGACTACATTTAAAGATTTCACCAATATTTTAAGAGATGTTGCGGAACAATTATTTAACTTTCATAATATTTTATGGCATCTTCTCTCGTACATGCATTCATTTAAATATACATATGGTGCATAGTACATAGAGTAGATATACTACAAATTGATGTTATCAAATGTATAGAAAAAAGCAAAAGGGTTGTGTCACAAGTTTTAACAACATTAGATGACGACCCTTCCCAGATATTTATTAAGCACATTAAAAAATATCCTCAATTTGAACAACACACTATATCGGATAGCGATAAATGGTTTGCTCAAAAAAATGTAGAGTAGCGAAACGATCGGATAAAGATGCATTGTATATCATTATATAACTACACACAGAGTTTTACAGATAGAGTAAAAATGTGTCAAGTTAAATTAAAAAAGTACTTTTAAATTAATCACAGTTATAAGCGTTATGAGTACAATCTTAAATGCTTTAAACAATTCGCAGATCTTAAACGGAACAAACCCAAGGACTTTTGGAGGTACTTTAGATCCTATAATACATCAGGTTGTAATGAAAATTTTACTGACAGGGCTAACGCAGAAGATTTTAATTTAAACCATGACTTCGACAATTTTGATAACGTATTTGGGGACCTTGATAACCAAATTACATAAAATGAAGTAATTAAAGCTTTTGCCGTCTTAAAAAAATGTAAATTGCCTGGCGTAGACAAATTGCAAAACGAATACTTTATAGAGGCCTGCGATATTTTGGCGGTCTACATTACAACAATTTTAAACATGACTTTAAATACAGGCAAATGCCCGTTATCTTGGACTGAAGAGAATATAATCCCTTTACATAAGAAAGGTGATAAATCTGATCCTAGTAATTATAGAGGCATCACCTTATTAAGTAACTTCGCAAAGTTGTTTACATGTGTACTCAACTTGCGAATTTACAACATGGTGTGAAATAAACGATGTTATATCTGACGCGCAGTTTGGGTTTTGAATAGGCAGGTCAACGATAGATGCAGTTTTCATACTCCATTCAATGATTCAAAAATATGTAAATATTAATAAACGATTGTATTGTTGTTTCGTAGATATGAAACGTTGCCTTGATTCTATATATTTAAATGCACTGTGGTTAAAGCTATATAAGTCCAATTTAGACGGCAAAATATTGCGCATAATACGCAGAATGTACCTGTCGGTCCAAGCATGTGTTAGATATTGCAACACATACTCGGAGTATTTAAATATAGCAATTGTAATATGATTATAGGTGCTACCTAATTTACGGGCAAAACTTTTTAAGTTTTTTTGATAACCATGTATTTTTTAAAAATATATTAACATGATTGTGTTCAAAATATTATAATTGTTGCAATAATTATGTAATGCATCCAAAATAATCAATCTTAAAACGAGTTACACGTTCCAAGCTTAAAGATATAGCATCTTTTTTTTTTCTAGCCACAGGAATTTATAGCTGGTTCGGTGTCTGTGGTATAGTGGATGGGGTGTCTGCTTACTGGCTTAGTAATTGGGAGGTCTCTGTATTGATCCCTTAAGTGGGAGCATTCTTTAGATAACCCTAAATACATACTATGGCGTACCATTTGGGTTGAAAGTCAAGAAGACCTACAAGTTAAAAAGAGAAATGTACGTCGAAGTACAATATCTATGAGTAAGCGGTCGATAGTCGCATAATTCGGTATAAATAATAATAATAATAATGTTCAATGTCAAATATCTCTAAAAGCAACAGACGTAAGGTGTCTTCTGATTGGCTAACACTCAAGGGTCTGTGAAAATTGTAGGTCGAAGTACATTTCTCGTTCTACCTAGTAGGTCTTGTAGACTTTCGACGTCATGGTACGTCATATAGACACTAAGTACTGGTCCTACCCAGGAAACAGTTTGTTTCATCAAATGTCTCAATTCAACTTGACAGCTTGCTAAAGCAGTTGCATTTAGCATACAGTACACTGATTTAACATAATCAAAATCATGTGATGTGTCAAATCAATTTAGATTGACAAATTTGACAGGATTTTTTTAATCCAATAAGTTTTACACACTACGTATTGAAAGCCATACCTGGGGCTTTCGTCTGTTTATCACTAACTTCATCAGAAGAATGATTTCTACTGTTGGGAAACGTTAACACCACTAATTGTCTTCTTATTTATTATCAATGTATAATTATGTGTAACAGCATAACAACATACTTGTTTCGCAATTAAAATATTTAATAAATACATGTTTCTTGCAGGTTTCTAATTTTCTTTCGCAAAATATTGTTGAATAGTTTAAATGTTGTAGCCACTAAAAAACTAGCCATTTTGTAGCAATTCTAAAATCACAGTCTAAACTGCATACAATTAGCTCCATAGTTACAATTTGAATGCAAATATTAGAATGCATCATGTTATATCATCCATATTTTTTATTTAAACATTCAAATAACACATAACACAGTACAAATATAAAAAGGTATGTGGTATTGTGTGGAGATACAAAACACTTCACATCATTTATTTGCACATAAAATAATAGTTACAAAATAAGTAAAACTGAAACACTGTAATCAACCTACATTTCAAGAATATTTACGTATATGAAATTACAAAGTGGTGTTCTTGTATTACCTTTTACAAAATTAACATTGCTGGTTTTGCACTAGCCATAAAACATTTATCATGGATTAACATGTAACAACCAATTTATTAATTACACAATAGAACGGAAATCATATTAATTGCATTATGCCTTTACTAAACGAGCAATTTGCTACTGTTTAGAATTACACTATCTTACTAAAAATGATCACAGGTACTTAGTGCTTTTACATACTTGTGGTAAGTTTTGTATTACTAGTTTGACAACTATCGGCAGACACCTGTCGATATACAGACAAAATTTGCATGGGAGCTTTCATATTTTTGCAGCATAATTGCCTTTAAATTGGTTATTTAACAACCCTTTGACATTGTTTGCACATCTGATCTTATTATACCATAACGGATTTTTGTTTATAGATAGACATATATAGAATTTTCAAAGTTCTATAAAAGTTCACACAGGTTCCATCCAAGTAAACAAACAGAACCAATAAAGATCACCACAGATAATAACTGTGTGTATAGCTTGGACATTTTGAAAGTTCAGGAATCCCTCCTCTGCTGATTTCTGTAAACCAAAACTGTCAGTTTTGCTGGATAGAATGGCTTGCATGATGCCCAGCTCTTGCCTTGGCAGAACAGCTTCTAAAAACGGAAAACCAACAAATATCTTACAATTTGATCAATAATGCAGACAATTTATAAATGTCTTGTTTTTTTGTTGATTTCGAATCTGGAAGATTTTTTACGTAAGATTGTGGTACGAAAATCCAACGGTATCGGATTTTGTGGTTTTAGGCCTAAACTAATTATAGTGATATGTAACTTTTCGGGATATCGGTAAAGTGCGAGCAGACGAGGTGTAAATACGTTAATAATTCAAGCTAAAAGATTAAAAAGTTAGATCGGAATATAATTAAATTTTGTGAATAAATGTGTTTCTGGTGGAAAACAACGACAACTTACCAGAATATTGCTCATGATCACACGTAAAACGTCTTTCTGAGAGCGAATGGAAAATGCGTCACAAATTCTGACAAATAAACAGTAGGGTGTCGTTATTGAAATACCGCGAGAATACTGGAAGAATAGAGATGCCAACTATAATGTTTAAAACAAATAATTTTTAAACAAGCGTTTGTGATTTGTCAGGATAATAATAACAATAATATATCGAAAAGATCAAAGCAAATAAATTCGACAGAAATCTGATATTCGGCAATATATTAAAGACGGGTTATGTTCACCTAAATTCTGTTGGTGAAGACTGTCACTATATGTAGTGAACCAGTCTTCGGCTTATACCCACTGAAGAAGAGCATTCAGGGGAGATAATTGAGTAATGACTTAATTATGCAACGGTTGCGAAGAAAAACAAATAATGTGAGAATATTTAGCGCGATTCGCTACACAATTATGATGCCATTGATATAAATTTTCCTGAGGTATGTATTTACATGTGATTTAGCATATGTCAAAGTGTTTTTGATTTGTTCAAGGTCATAAATAGCATCGCGAAAATATATTCTTATGTAAGTTTATGTCTAAATTTCCATATGTATGAACGGTCAACGCTAGCTTCGCAGGCTTTTGCCCGTATTAAGACAGGGGGAGATAACATCGCCGATGCTTTTTTCTCTTTTCGTGGACGAATAGACATACTGCTGGAATAAATATACAAGACATATGTTTTATTCTACTTATATTTGCAGACAATATGGTTGTTATAGGCGAAACGCCGGATGACCAACAATTGTCTATCGACCGTGTATATAAATATTTTAATACCGTGGGTTTGCAAGTTAACATACCATAAACCAAAATTATTGTTTTCCGCAAACGAGGAGCTACCAAACGTAATGAGCGGTGGGTATATGGCAACGAAAGCATATATATAGAAATCCAATCTCGATACTAACACTTTTTGTGGTATGGGCTTAAAAGCACTCAACGTATTGTTATCCAACCTAAAAACATATAGTTGTAAACTAAAGATATTGCGGCTAGGTTTTCATTCCGGTTCCCCTTGTGGCGTGTAATACCGCCTATTATTCAATTCACGAAAAAATATTTTATATTATTATCTGCATAAAGCTATTTTGTATTAAATGTCCTTTTCTAAATCCCCATATTGAGTTTGCTCTTGTCTTCACTAAACACAGTCCGTCCGGTATATGCCATTTTTATTACAACATAAAAAATATATAAACACGCGGCTGTGGGCAGTTAAAGAGTCATCTATCACTCATAATGGGTAATAAAGCTTAAATACAACATAATTTCGTAACAGTTGGCATAAATAATGTGTTTATGAAAAAAATACCTGTATGTTTATTTTGATTTCCAAGCTTTACCATAGAGAAACATATCAGTGACATATTTCTTCTTTGATTTACAATGAGGGCTGTTTGTTTTTGTGTTTCGCAATTTTAACCCATTCATGCCTAGTGGACTCTCCCATCCTTCTTAATTGGATCAATCTATTTCCAAAATTAGGGATGCCTAGTATATTTATTTCTATATTTAAAATATTTCTTACAGAAATTCCTTTTAGCAAACAGCGCAGACCCTGATGAGTCGCCGCATGATGCGGCGTCTCATCTGGCTCTACGATGTTTGCCAAGGCCTTTTTCTAGCCGCTAGGCATAATGAGTTAAACAGATGTATATGGTATACGATTTCATTGTAACTTATACAACAATCACAAAAATAGCTGGGTGTGACATATCCACAATACTCTGGCATGAGCAAAAAATACATATCCTTTTTAATGTGGAAGATAATTAATAAAAAGAGCAGCTCATAACCACTAATAATTCTCTGTGCATGATTTTTTCTATGAAATTCTATGATGATGCCCTTTATCTATACTTAGTAAGCGATACATCTTAATGGGAAAATAACAAGAATATAGATGGTACTGTGAAGTTAATTGGCGCATGGGGTTGCGTACAAACCTACAAGAAGGTTTTCAAAATGTCGTTGTTCTTTTTATGTTTTTGTTAATGTTAATGTTTCATATATATATATATATACAATCCATACAAGTATCAATTTATATATATATATATATATATATATATATATATATATATATATATATATATATATATATATAATAAAACGCTTTTATTGACGATGCGAAAAGCATCGTCCAAGGTTTGATAACCATCCTAAAAAATTTCACAATGGCGGCCTATGTAAAGGACCGAGCCAGTCCGATTGAGATAACTCGATTTTTCACTTACTTCCCTTTTGCATACGCCACTGCGTAGGAGCATTGATAACATTCTCCTAGCTAGAGTTGTCGTTCGTGTTTCAACATTCAACAATGGCCGCCGTAATGAGAGTCTCGATTCAAAACTTTCTTACTGCATACATTGGCTTGTTTTGCTATTTAGAAGCTGTCATTTAGGATATATGAATTATTTATTCACTAAATCTCCGCTTATGACAACAATAGTTGGAATTCGAAGGATATATACCCGATGAGAATGAAGGACTTTCTGGATCGTAACAGCTTGACACGGTAAAACTGGCATACTGATTACTGATATTTTTAGTTATCAATATAAGTCGCATTGTGCTTTATAAATTGTATTCGAGCATTTTGCGACTTATTGAATGACTATGATACCCGATATCAACATTTCATCGGGTATTTGCAGATCACCAAGCTGTCCTGAGATTCAACATTGATTTCAAACACTTTACTGGTCAGTACTCTTTCTTAGTGTTAGTACTTTTTATCATTTTAAAGTTAAATGAACTGTGTCACAGTAAAAGAGACATTAAGGCGATTGTGGCCAGTGTGGATCTAGATCAGCCAGCAGTCGCTTGAAAGCTGTTTGCTTAAAAGCGTTTTTCTGACAATAACAAATAATTTAATTGGATACTGATTTGACTGCGCTTTTCCTGTGACCTGGCTCAAATAACAGAATTGTCATTAATCAAATTATTTATTTCGAACATTAATCAATTGTTTTTCTTGTCCCTCGAGATCATTGACTCCAGCACTTTCCTGTTGAGAATTGAATACTGCTAAAAGCGATGCTAGGGGCGTGAGAGATGTTGCACCTTCAAGTATCGCTCAATTGTTCATTGTCGGCTCGGGTACTACGTACATGAACCCCGGGTACTCTTAAGTATACTTACATGTATCCCGGGTACGGAAAATATACTAAAATGTACCCGTGAAATTTAACCCTAAATCAGTCGTTGTCGACTATTTTTTCGTAATAATTATATATACACATTTATGTCAATTTTCTGTAGAATGGCCTCTATATTATCGGAACACATACTCAAAAAGCATGTTGATGCAGTGTTTTTTGAAGAGAAGTGTGTTTAAGATAATCGGTTGCGCGTTTTACGACATCGGATTTTGGGCGCGAATACAACTCGGGTACAGTCTAATATGGACCCAGTACAATTACGTTTATTTACCGTACCTGGGGTACATGTAAGTATACTTAGAGTACCCAGGGTACATGTAAGTATACTTAAGAGTACCCGGGGTACATGTAAGTAGTACCTGAGCCGACAATGACCAATCAAGCTCCATTATCCCTCATGAACCGACTCAAAAAACCGAGTCGGCAATATTTGACTTAATTTTTCGCTTGGTTACTCTCGAGGGATCGATAATTTCAGAATCTTCCTAAAAGCCCTACGGGTTTGATCACCAGAAACGACATTGAAAACAAGCATACTTTGTTATCTAAAAGGTTGCTTAACCTGATATACAATGATAATGTGAATTTTCTCTCACATGATGTTCATCAGTCATTTTATATAAAAACTTTCAGCAGTAGTAAACAACTGGGCAATAATTAATGAACGCATCCTTCATTTGTCTTTGACACTTTGATTTTGACATGGCCTAGATTTAAATATGTGACTGGACTTTACCAGCACTCTTGTAACAGAGCTTAAGTTTAAATGTACCATTGAAGATCGCCTAAATCCAGATTTGCTATTATAGACGTGTGGAAAGTTTTAAGGGTGTGACAAGTAAGCAAAAATTGGTCATTACCCAGAGGCCACAACTGATCTATGACTGTATTAAAACAAGAAAAATCATTGCCTGATTTAGATTTCCTTAGATAGTTCAATAAAAACTAATTTCATAAGCCTGGTAACAGTTTAACGGTAATGCTACCAATGTGCCACACCAGGGCCTTGAATTTGAAATCTAGGACATGCATGGTCATTTCTTCATGAAATCAGGACACAAAATTGTATTTTAAGTCCTTAATTGACTTTATTTCATTATTTATGCTTTGTGTATTGTAAACATATACCGAATCATGCAGTTACATGATAGCAATAAATAATATCAAAGCTACCCATACTATAAAGGTCATTGACAAAGCCTATGGTCAAAATGTAAACACATTGAGTTTAATCGCCCTCTCGTGCCAGCAAAAACAACACGTTGACAGGTTGTCATTTTTGACAGTTCTACTTTCACTTTCATTTTGTGATATCAAACTATTAACAATTATGTGGCTGAGAAAAATATCGCCATTGCTTTTTTTGATCCCGGTAGGGTGGCCTATTTCAGTTGAACTGTCAGTCAATCAGTCAGTGTGTCAGTCTGTCCGTCCGTCCGAAAACTTTAATGGCCATTACTTTTTTAATATTGAACATAGCAACTTGATATTTGACATACATGTGCATCTCATGGAGCTGCACATTTTCAGTTGTGAAAGGTGAAGGTGAAGGTCACCCTTCAAGGTCAAATGTCAAATATAAAGCGTCTGTCTGTCCGAAAATTTTGGCCATAACTTTTTCAATATTGGTGTGCATGCGTATCTCATAGAGCTGCACATATTGATTGGTGAAAGGTCAAGGTCATCCTTCAAGGTCAAAGTCAAAGGTCAAATTTTGCAATATTGAAGATAGCAACTCCATATTCGGCATGCATGTGTATGTCATGGAGCTGCACGTTTTGAGTGGTGCAAGGTCAAGGTAAAATATATGGGTTCAAAGCTGTGCAGCAGGGGGCATTGTGTTTCACAAACACAGCTCTTGTTTAATATATTTTCTGCACATTTCTTCAAATAACTTACATCAATAATAACGATTTTCTTCGTTAATTCAATCATTCCTGACAGACTTGTGTACATATTTCGCTTACATTTTGACGCGCGTAGGTAGGATCGCATTACCACTTCCGAAATGTGTATTCATACGATTGCCTTCGAGGAACTTATCTGATGTTTGACGGAAAGGGCCGAAAATGTGCGAGTGTGGGTCAAGTTCCCCACAGGTACTACTTTCCCGTTCCCCCAATTTTTTTCCGTACCTAAAATTGTTCGTACCCAATTTTGTTTCGTTCCCAATTTTTTTTTCGTACCCAATTTTTGTTTCATCCCCAATTTTTTTTCGTACCCAAATTTTGTTCGGTCCCAATTTTTTTGTTCCCAAATATTTTTTCGTACCCAAATTTGTTTTCATACCCATATTTTTTTCGCAAAATTTTTGTACCAATTTTTTTTTTCGTACAAACATACACAATTGTGGTGATTGTGGTGATGTAGATAAAATTAACTTGATGCTTTTATATCCATCCTCTCAAAAGCATCGTCACACCAGTACTGTCAGTACTTTGATTAAATTTGCCGTAGCTTTCGACCTCTCGGTCTTCTTCAGCGGCGTTTATTTGTGAAGAAGCCGCTGAAGAAGACCGAGAGGTCGAAAGCTACGGCAAATTTAATAAAAGCGTTTTATTTTATATAAACGGCTAAAAACGACTTTATATATATATATATATATATATATATATATATTTATATATAATTTGATACTTGTATGGATTAAAACATAAACATTTCATCAAGTTACTCTGTAGGTTTAACCATTTATTTGTGTATAATGTGATTGAAAAACATAAAAAACATTGGGCCATTATTTTAAACATGTGCCTTAAGTCTGGAGTGATACTTTGTTTGTCCGAGTATAATACGTTACTTTTTTGAATGTATGACATCAGTTTAACATGATCTTTTTTCTCTCAAAACTATGAAGATCTCACGTTTATATCCACGGTTGCCTTCGAGATGGCGTGAAATGTCATCCACTTATCTCCTAACTTATTGGTCAAATATTTCAACATGGAAAACATATACGTAGGTAAGATAACCTTTCTACCTGGAAACAATAATTGAGCACTATAACTTATTGCGTATAATGAACATAATGTAGCATTCACACAATGAAAAAACAATACATTTAGCCTACATAAAATAACTCAATACATTGCAATTACCAAGCTCATATTTATCTGTAAAATGTGGGTCAAAACCGAACCAATGCATGTTAATCTCTCGACCAGGCTAAATTAAAAAAGCACGTTATAATTGATAAAGTTATATTTATCACCTTATTGTGAACAGAGTAGAACAAATAAATTATATGTTCTGTTCTGTTATAACCTTGATGTGTACAGTTAATTGAGATTTACGGCTGCGTTGTATTGCGAATTATTTTAATTGTTCTTGTGATCCCCTCCAAGCGATAATGTGCATTATAATGTTAGCATATTTCAATAACAGCAAATACACTCTTTAAAGAAGTCGTGTGATAATACATTATGTTCTTCATATTACTTTAGTTTCATCTGCGAAATATAAATGAGCCGTGCTCTGTGAAAAGGAGGTTTAATGCATGTGCGTAAAGTGTCATACCAGATTAGCCTGCGCGGTCCGCACAGGCTTTTCAGGGACGACGCTTTCCGCTTTATGATATTTTCTGTTTAAAGAAAGTCTCTTCTGAGCAAAACTCCAGTTAAAGCGGAAAGTGTCGTCACTTCCTTTACCACATGGTTTACATTTTTTCAGCCAGCTGTTTCGTTAAACGGTTTGTAATCTTAATGAACCTTTCCGTTTGCCTAACCAGCCAGAAAACTATAACGACCTCTTTGATACCAACAATGTCCCAGTAATAAAATCAAAGCGCTGAAGGCACTGAATTTTTACGCTATTGCATAATCTCAAACGCGACTCAGTTTTCAAAATTACGTTACAGCTTTTTGTATCGCACGTTTGAAATGAACAAAACCCATTCAAATTTATAAAGAGTGAGTCTTAAAGCACGGGTCGAATTGTGGGTGTATTGTTTATCCTAATAGTTATGTTATAGAGATAACTTAGACAAAATAACAACAATATGTCTCGTTTTCTTTCGCAATTGGTTCCTGCAATGGCAACCATCTTTAGGATTTTGGTTTCCTTGCTAGATAATAACTAACCTAGAATCATGTACATGTTGTGTTATGCGTATCTAATATTTTAATTATTTTCTTTAAATTATTGAGCAACAATTTTGCCGACATGACAAATTACATAACGAAGAGAGATGAGCCCCCTCTGTACGTTACTTATGACGTTATTTTGGTCCGTTATGACCCTTTAAGAAAAACCCTATAAAGTCATGGATAACGACATTTATTTTATTGCTGAACACTTTTTCTCACGCATAAACTCGCATAATCCCAACTGGATCGATTCCCCAATGCATCCGTATCAGCGCAACTCTTATCAATTACTGCATACTTACTTCTTTTCTCGTCGCTGTTCAATGCCAAATTATCCCGTATATTCCATTTTAAATAGTAAACTCAAGAATTTCATAAACATAAACGTTCGCCTTTTTTCTTAAGTAGAAAATTAAATTTTGGCATATGTGACAATTAACAGATGTGATGAAATAATGTCCAATCGAGACGGGGTTTTCTAACTGAACACACGTATGTCGCCTGACTTGGTGTTCAATAAATACACCAACACATTTCACGTGACGTTGTACACGTCTTCATAGTTTTCGCGCGCTTTTTACTGAGACAAAGAAACCGCAAAAATACACGAAGCACTGTTTATTTGAAGCTACAATTTGTTTATGTGGCATTGACAATAAAATTCAGAAGCGTGTTTCGGATAACAAATTTATTTATGCCAATTTTTTGAGAATTCGACAAAACAATTTAGTGGTATGAAATGAATTCAACTTAAATTTATAAAAGTTCTTTACTTCAAATATATGATTTAACTGTATTTTGCATGTAATGCGCAATTGCCACGAGAAGAGCAACTGTGGAATAAATTAATTGCTAAAAAATTTCCAATGGGCAGGGCGGGATTCGAACCAAGGTCCTCTCGATTACTAAGCCAGCAAGCTACCACTACACTACTGTTCCGACTCATTTGTCATCTGCATACTTTGACTGAAGTTAATGCAGGCCTACGAGTGTTGTCGCTCATGCAAAGCGTTCACTCTCATTGGCCAATATCGATTGTATACAACGACGCTCCGCCCAGCGTAGCTAAGCTCATACTGACTTGCAAAACTCGCTACATTATTTGTACGCTATCGCGTCCAAATAACCATGATATTAAAATTAGCCGATAATAAGTTATTTCCTGTATAAACCGTTCGATTGTTCATTGACTGTCGTGCGGAACAGTGCATGAAGTTTCACACAAGAAGAAGTTTCTGTCATAACAATGGGGAACGCGGATACAACTAGTATGTTTATATGTATTTATTTGCTTTTTTGTATAGCTAATAATGTTTTTTGATAGATTAATGTTTTAACGACGTGTGTTTTATTATAATATGTTCTAAACGAAAGTTTTGATGTCGTTTGTTCAAAATATCTGTTAAACTGCATGGTAGCTGGAGTTTTAAATGTTTATGTTTTCAGATATGCTTTCTGCTATAAACAATTATTTTGATTACATCGTCTTGAAAAGATACAACAATAAATTATAATTGAAAACACATATAACCACTGTTAAATTTCGTTTAAAAGAATATTATGTTTCTGTAAAATTGTGTATAAAAAGCATGCATGTATTTAAGTAATCCTTCTGTTTTTCAGAAAGTCACCTTTGTCGTTTAAAGAAATACCTTTTCTTGGTGATCATGGTGTCATTGACTGGAACGGCGATGTATCGTCCGTGGATTGCTGTAAAAATACCCGTCTTTCACGGAGCAACTGTTACTATGTCAATAGACGTCTTCGCTGAACATGAATTAACCACTACAGCAACACTTTTCGGGACAGCTGTTGTTTCGAGTTATCAGGAAAACATTACACAAATTTCTACTAGTATTAAGACTAATAAAAAGTACGACGACAATTTTAAATCGGCCTACTTTGACAATTATACATTCAGTAATGGTTCTATACAAGAAGTGAAACATACGATTCTCTACTGGAACAAACCTTTCTGGATGAAGGACGTGCGTGACGCCTGCCTTAACTGTGAAGTAATAACAAACCGATCAAAGGCCCGTGACGCTTCTGCGATTGTATTTTTTGGCATGGCGGACGGAATTGGCAAACCTCCACAGACACTCGAAGAACGTAATCCCAATCAAGCGTGGATATTTTCGTCCGTTGAGACACCGCTACATATGTTCCAAGAATACATGTCATCCGAGTGGCAGGGAAAGTTTAACTGGACTTGGACGTATCGCCCGTCTGCTACATTTTTCCAGCCTTACGGAATTATGCTAAAGAAAGAATATATCCCGGAGAAGAACTACAGCGATATTTTCCATCGGAAAAGTAAACTAGCTACATGGATCGTTAGCCATTGCCAAACAGATAGTAAAAGAGAAATCTATGTTGGGCAGATGAACACATATAAGAACGGAACCGTCGACATATTTGGTGGTTGTGGAAAATACAAACCAACTTGGGGAGAGTATGGTAACGTAATTAAAAACTATAAATTCTATATATCATTTGAAAATTCCTTCTGTTCCGACTACTTCTCAGAAAAGTTCTTTAGCGCATTTTCCACTGACATTATACCCGTAGTGAGAGGAGGTGCGGACTACACAAAATATGTGCCGAATGGAACCTACATCGACACGCAAGATTTCCGCTCCCCGAAGGAATTGGTAGATTATCTTATTCAACTGGCGTCCGACGAGAAAATGTACACGGAAATATTACGTCGAAAAGACCGCTACCAGTTATATGCTGGATGGCAATTATTCGGTGAATGTGTTTGTCGTATTTGCCAAAAGTTGAATGACATCGACAAACATCGAGCGACAATATTAAATAATTCAGAAATAATGGGCGACTGTCGGTCGCCGAGGGATTTAAGATGATCTTGTTTGTTAAGGTTCATGTAGAGGCTTCAGTTTGAAAAATGTGGGTCCCCTTGCATTGAACTCAAATTTGACTAAACGCAGAGTGCCACATTGAAAATGTTTACATATTTGCTTTAAAGGATGGTTTCCCTTCAAACTGCTACCAATTTTGTGCAGCAAAGTCTCATACCTTCGACAAAATCAATCAAAATACAAAGCGATTTTAACACAAAAATAGACATTATTTTCAAAAATCTGAAAGATGTTTATTCAACGTATTTCGGCGGAAATTATGTAAATAGTTAATAATATCGACATTTTTGAGGGCATGTTTCGCTTAAAAAGTACAAAAAATCAATATCTAGAAATATCAAACTCGAACACATGCCATTTCATGACGATGGGGGCAGCCATTTTTAAATAAATAAAATTGAAAGAAACATGCTAAAAACTCACTTATCGCCTAATTGACATTCATAACGATTGACGATGACAAATGCATTGGATTGTAATCTTTTCGTTGATGTGTGCAAACTGCATGATCAGACCTCATAAACACTCCAAAAAATAACTTTGTAAGAAGCAGTTCACCAATGTTTACAATTGTTGTCGAAATACATGTACTTGTATTATTGCGTACAAAATAGTACGCTTACAGACTGACAGAAAGATCGATACGAAACTCCGTTTAATTCATCATGGTATACTTTTATTGATAATATATAATAATAATTCGCTTCAAAAACCTAAATGTAAAAATAATTCTTTTAAACGGAGTTTTTAATAACGAAAGTGAAAACAACGGAAGTCGGATGGTTATCATGTGAGATGCACTTCGACTCCAGAAAAAACAATACAAATACACTTAAAAAAAGACGTGTGGGGGGAAATTTTCAGCTGGAAAATATTTGAAATGGAGTAAGTGATTATAACTCTGTGTGATCATTTCTGTTATTAAGCGCGACCTCTTCCTGATTAATGTAAACAGTTGTTTTACTAGTCGCGACCAACCTGTCAAAATAATGATGTGGTTTCCCAGGTATGTGTATACACATACCAGGTTTTCTAACTACTTCACGTGATTTCGACCGATTTGTAATGCACGTTTTTTTCTACGGAGCACAGTGAGTGCCACGCTTTCAAAATGGGTAGAAGGAATCGATATACAAATGTATTAAAAGATTCGGTTTGCCAAAAGGAACACATTAAACGGTACAAGGACAGTAGTTGTTCAGGAAGGAAGAAAGATAAATACATGAGACCTAGCTGTGTATTTCTTTGTAAAACTATGATTTCTAGAGTCGTCTGCACAACACTCATACAATCTTGTTATTGATGAGCAATATCTCCTTTTATCACAATGATTTCTACCCAGCCAAACCTATTTCTTCATATTTATTTACAATTTATTTACAATGTGCTCTGCAGGTTTCAGGACATGTGCAAGAGAAGAAAGTGATAGTTTGCTGGTTTTATGCTAGTTGTGTGTGTGTGTGTGTAGTCATAGTGTTGTTTTATTAACTTTTCTTTACTAGGGCACCCATTTGAGATTACTCTTAACATGCATGAATGATTTATTTATTTGCTCAAATGATTGTTAGTTTTTAGGACATATGACATATTGTTTTGCTGTATACATGAAGTAAATGTTGTTTTAGAATACATATTTAGTATGTAATCTTTGAGATGTTTTGTAGGACATATGACATATTGCTCTCTGAGATGTTGTGCAAGACATGATATGACATATTACTCTTTGAGATGTTGTTTAGAACATATGACATATAACTCTGCTGTATACATGAAGTAAATGTTGTATTAGAATACATGTTTTGTATTTATTAATCATTGAGATATTGTGTTTAAATGCATAGTGCTTTAGTTACAGTACAATGTAAGAAATGAATGTTAACATATCTTTTCATGTGTTGCTTTTTATATATTATATCTCAGTAATTTGCTTAAATTGCAAAAATCATTGACTCTCCTGCGTTATTATAAGGACTCTTAAAAGTTTGATTTTGACTCTTGAAAATATGGTCCCAAGAGTCCTTGACTCTTGAGATTTGAGGTCTAAGGAAAGCCCTGAGTGTATATGTCGTCTGCAATTTCTTTCAATTTGCAATGGTTTAGAATTTTCCATTTGGTTATAGCAAAATTGTTAAGCCCTTGAAATAGAATGGTGACTCTCATTATTCACCATACCCCGATTTTTAAAATTTCGTTATTTTTAGAACTTTGTTTAGGAAAATTATCCCAAAAATGCAGTTGAATAATAACTCATTTGCTGTTTTCTGACAATTTTTTTCTGTGAAATGTTGCTAACTTGACCTTGTATATTTATATAGCTTTGTATTTATTCAACTTACGGAAGTGCATATCCTTCCTAACTTTAGATTGAGATTGTGTAAATTAGTGTAAAAATGTATTGGTTTTAAACAAAAAATGAATCAAGCAAAAAAATATTAAATGTCAAAAATGTGTTTTATGTTATTCTATCCGTCTTCACATTTAAAATGATATATAGTTTGACGATATTATACCACATTGAATGAAGACAAACCAAATCAAAGTTTTAATGGATTTTATCCCTCCCCATGAACCTTAAAATAATGTGAGTTATTCAAAGTTATTTCCTAAGATGAACATAATAATTATACAGAATCCCGCTTTAGTACAAACGATTTCATGTTTCTACTCACCATCCAAATAATAAAAATGAAATACCTACTCAAATTTTATACCAATCTTCATGAATCTTTACAAAAATGTTCATCGGCGGGTCGTCTACCAAACATGTGCATGTGGTTCCGCTTCACTGCACAATATGGACACCATGGCTAACACATATGCCTTAACACAATTATTTCTAACACTATGGTTAGATCTGTATATATATATATAACCTGTATAAGGTGGTCTTCTGTCAAAAGTATTTTTTTTAAAGTTCCTCTCCATTTCCCAAAATGATCGATTGAGATAACAATGGAATTTACTTTTTTGAACATATTTTCTTAACCAATTTATGCCTATCGTCTAGAAAAAAGGCCTTGGCAAACAGCATCTCATCAGGGTCTGCGCTGTTTGCTTAAAGGAATTTCTTTAAGAAATATTCTAAATGTAGAAATAAATATACTAGACATCCCTAATTTTGGAAATAAATTGATCCAATTTAGAAGGATGGGAGAATCCACTAGGCATAAATGGGTTAAACCTTCTTCAAAATGCATCACCATGTTCCTTCGAAGGTCATCTTCAAGCAAGATTCCGTATTACTGCACGATACAGTCGCTATAGCTAAACATAGCTTAACATAGAACTTATTGACACTAGTCCATTCTTTCTATACGGAATGCCAGCTTGAGATTAAAACAAAATGTCCGTTTAAGTTGTGTTTGCTTGATATACTATTTTAAGTTCTTTGCCAATCGTCATGAAAATGTACACAAATGTTCCTTGCAAGGCCCGTATTCAAAATGTGCAAATTTCCTGCTTCACTTCACAGTATTGCCACCACAGTTTAAAATACAAATACATCAACAGTATTTTGCTATTTCTTGTACCCATATTTTCTACATAAAATTTAAAAACACAGACGTAGGCTACAGGCATTCACAGGCATGAGCAAAATATGATAAATTGGAAACGCATAGTTATTATTTGCTTTTTATTCTTACAAACACAGACAATAAAAAGCTTTTGGGTTATTCTTGCTTATTTTCAATTATTATTAATTTAGTTTGTATAAATTTAATTATTTAATGATATGAAACATCGTTACTATAGAGAGAAATACATTGACGTCACGAGCGGTCGGTTATTCTTATCCGGCGGGCGAACATGATCACATCGGCCCCGTTCCTATTTTTTCCCATCTGAAATGAATCCGATCACGCGACTAAACATTTTGACCTAACGCGATTATCGCAATCTATCATTCTATCTCTGATTACTGCCAACCGCTCTTTCGAGTATTATAGGCAGAGGGACATTATCGAGTCCGTTTCTTGGGAAGTACCAGTACTTGGTGTCTATGGAGAAGATAATGAGAACGCTCCCAGAGTAGGGAGCGAACCCACGAACTCCCGATCGCTAGGCGGACACCTCATCCACTAACCACCGCGATCTTATGACTTGTCGAGCGAACTATGTTATTCCTTTCGAAGTTTCGAACTATTCATGACAATTAAAATCCAGACTATGTTTTGAAATCGCTCGATTTTATCTTTTTGTTATTAAAGACTAGTTAACTGCTAAAAACAACGACCACTTTCAAATTGGTTGTCCCAATAATCTAGAGAGTCTCGCTTGTTTTCGTCACAGAAAGTACGTCACACGAGATACGTCATCAATAGCGTAGTAAGTTGAAAGAAACTAAAAAGTATGGGAGACTGGTTATGTTTTAATTTTCAGTGAAAGAACAAAATAAGATGATATTTAACATACGAAAGAGTAAGGTCGGACGTCTATAATCGGCCCTATCCGTATAACGAACCTCAGATCGTTATATCGGCTGCGGGCTTATTATTAACGTATGTCCCAGCGATACTGTGTTATTGTCTAAATTCCCTTTTATTTTGTAGATTATTTTCAGAAATATATCGTAAAAGGTTTGATTGCAGTTTTATGGAAGAAGACTTTGTTTCCAAACTATTTGAATCTCTGATGGATACGGTGAATCAGAAGCTTTCATATGATGGCAATAGGCGTGTTTAGCGCCATCAATGCGAAATCAAAGTACTGAAAGTACTGGTTTGACGATGCTTTTGAAGAGGATGGATATATAGAGGGTATTTGTTGGATTCGGTGGCATATCGATTTTCCCAGAAAAAAATGCAAAAGATATCGATATTTTCACTGTTATTTTATCACTGTTTAAAACAGTGAAATACCAGTTTATTTCACTGATATTTCTGTATAAATCACCGAAAAGCATAACATAAATAAGCATCCATTTAAGTTAATCTACATCACTGCAATTGTGTAATTTTTATTGCTTGTCATTTATCCGCAGGTCAATAGTTAATGGTTGTGGTGCAATCGTTTTCGTTCTTGGACACTGCATCCCTTCAATGAAATTTATTTACCTAAATATCTCATATTTGAACTTAAAATTCTTTTGGGAGTAATGGTCCAGAAAACTGGGTAAAACAGCAACAATATGCTAACCCATTATTTTTCGAGGAACATAATTGAGAATTCCTGTGCTAGCCCCCAATCACAGCATGTTGGGGTATAATAATAATCAAACTTTGTTTTTCTTCTCAAAAGATTGTCGTAGATTATAAGTTGATGACTTATCATCCAAGACTACAAGTTTTAGAAAGCCATTTTTTTCATTTATTTTTATTGATAAACAAGGTTTTGTAACAATCTATACTATACATAAATAGCTTTAACAGCACAATGTGGCTCACCTGAAACTGATTGTTTCATAGTGGTGTTAACTTATTTTTCATGAAGATTTAGAAAAAAAGGCATTGTGAGTATGAACAAACTATTTGCGTCTATCCGATCTGGTTGAGTCTTGTTACCGAGATCCTACTTTAATTTATTTGAACATTCTGATCAACTGCTATGAAGATCAGGTAAAATATGTAAGTTTTAACATGGATTTTTATGATTGTAGTTATTGATCAAATGATTGGAAGCACATGACCCACTTTGGAACGTGACCTGTTAATCACTGAGACTAGACCTTGTGACCTAAATGTTAAATATGCCACTTTCATGCTTGACTTTGAAATCATTTAAAATAATGTTCTAACAAATTTACAAGTTGATCAGAGAGAGAATGTGACCACTATAGTATTAACAGACCTTTTCTTATATTTGACCTAGTTCCCTAATTTTTGATAGAATATGAAACCAAAAATGACATAGAGGTGACTAGATTCATAAGAATCTGGCAAAGAGGTGACACCCAAATTTAAACATTGTAAAATGATATATTATGTGTTCACAATAAACTTTGGATAAAATACAACAAAGAGTGATAACAAAAGCTCACCTTGTCACATCATAACAAGTGAGCAAAATAACCAAAACTATGACATCATATAATTGCTCAGTTACTTCCAATAACAATAAAATGTTACTTTTGAAACAAATATAATACCTTCCCTTTCTTACTACAGGCTGTTCTAAAACAAGATAGCCCTGTATCGCTCACCCAAAACTCCTTCTATAGTGTCAAAAACATGTGTATGATTTGACTAAGTTGTAACCTAGCTTTAGCCTGCCAGGACCAACGTGCAAATTCAGCTTTTCATTTGATTAAGATGGACATTGTAAGCAGTTTTCATGAAAATCAGGAAGATAATGTGACCTGTAGAAAGGTAAAGGAAGTTTTCTATATTTTGACCTAATGACCTAGTTTTTGACAAACTACCAACTTTCAAACTGAAACTTTATTTCATCGAGATAACATTCAATTCTGTCCTATTTTCATGAAGATCTGGAAGTGTTTGCTAACCTTTTCTGTGATTTGGTTTGTTGACCTAGTTTGGACCACATATGATTTACTTTCAAACTTAACCTAGAATTGACAGAGATGAACATTTACCAGCATAAAACAAACAAGGGCTGTTTGTGAAACATGCATGCCCCCCATATGGGCTGTCTGTTGTAGTGGTAGCCATTGTGTGAATACATTTTTTGTCACTGTGACCTTGACAATTTGCCTAGTGACCTGAAAATCAATAGGGATTATCTGCCAGTCATGATCAATTTACCTATGAAGTTTCATGATCCTAGGCCTTGCTTTTCTTGAGTTATCATCAGGAAACCTTTTTACTGTTATGAGTCACTGTGACCTTGACCTTTGACCAAGAGATCTGAAAATCTTTAAGGGTTATATACCAGTCATGATCAATGTACCTATGAAGTTTAATGGTCCTAGGCGTAAGCATTTTTGAGATATCATCTGGATACTATTTTACTGCTTTGAATCACTTTGACCTTGACCTTACACCTAGTGACCTAAACATCAATAGGGGTAATCTGCAAGTCATGATCAATGTACCTATGAAGTTCCATGATCCTAGACGTAAGCATTCTTGAGTTATTATCTGGAAATCATTAAACTGTTTTGACTCACTGTCACCTTGACCTTTGACCTAATGACCTAAACATCAATAGGGGTCATCTGCGAGTCATGATCAATGTACCTATGAAGTTTCATGATCCTAGGCGTAAGCTTTCTTGTGTTATCATCCGGAAACTATTTTACTGAGTCAAGTCACCGTGACCTTGACCTTTGACCTAGTGACCTGAAAGTCAATAGGGTCATCTGCGAGTCATGATCAATGTACCTAAGAAGTTTCATGATCATAGGCGTAAGCATTCTTGACTTATCAATTGAAAACCATTTTCCAAAGTTAAGTCACTGTGACCTTGACCTCTGACCTAGTGACCTGAAAATCATTAGGGTCATCTGCGAGTCATAATCAATGTACCTATATAGTTTCATGATACTAGGCATAAACGTTCTTGAGTTATCATCCTGAAACCATTTTACTATTTCGGGTCACCGTGACCTTGACCTTGACCTAGTGACCTCAAAATAAATAGTGGTCATCTGCGAGTCATGATCAATGTACACATGAAGTTTCATGATCATAGGCATAAGTGTTCTTGAGTTTTTATCAGGAAACCATTTTACTATTTCAGGTCACAGTGACCTTGACCTTTGATATAGTGACCTGAAAATCAATAGGGGTCAACTGCGAGTCATGAGCAATGTACCTATGAAGTTTCATGATCCTAGGCATAAGCGTTCTTGAATTATCATCCGGAAACCATTTTGCTATTTGTTGTTTTTTTTTTGTTAAACGTCGTCAATTATTAATTGTATATAGATTTCTCTATAGTTTGAAAAACATTTAGGCAAATATTTCTCATGTAAGATAAATGCAAATAATTAATAAAATATTCCCTTTTAATCAGTATGTTGGTTTATCGGTCAATAACAATATCACTTTGAACATTGAATTATTTAAAAGTTATAACAAACATTAAATGTTCTCGGAACAAATTACTCCGAACACATATAACAGATTGATAGGAAGATATGAACAAATCAAGGTTGCTAGGTTGCCCGCCTAGAAAGGTCCTGTTAGTATGGAAGTACTTGGTATATAAATTTATTAGCCTGTCGGTGTTGTTAAGACATAAAATATTTTATTAATGTCTCAAAGTGTAGAATTATTTTGCATTTAGTAAAAGAAAGGCAACATATAACCCTTAAGTGGCTGACGAGAACTTGTGGCTAAATACAACTAAAAAGAGGCATTATGATTCTTGAAAATAAAAGTAAACATCATTATATATGAATTTTTTGATCAAAAGTGTTATTTTTAGTGAATAGGTGAAATACATTTTCAAGAATAAACAATATAATTATAAATGTTTTGGCGAAGTGCATAGTATTATCATAGTACAGTTTTGGTCTAAAAATCCCGTAACATTTTTTAAATTTCATTACACCTTGTTGCAAAAAAAAATCATGAATATAGAATTTTCAGAGAAACCTATTAAAATAAAATAAACAAGGGCTGTTTGTAAAACATGCATGCCCCCCATATGGGCTCTCCGTAGTAGTGACAGCCATTGTGTGAATATGTTTTTTGTCAATGTGACCTTGACCTTTGACCTAGTGACCTGAAAATCAATAGAGGTCATCTGCGAGTCATGATCAATGTACCTATGCAGTTTCATGATCCTAGGCCCAAGCGTTCTTGAGTTATCATCCGAAAAAACACCTGGAGCAACAGACCGACAGACCGACCGACATGTGCAAAGCAATAAACCCCGTCTTCTTCAAAGGGGGCATAAACATGCTTTATATGACCTTAGATATTATTTTTGCAATCATTTTTCATCAATTACAAATGTTAAAAAAAATTATTGTTTCATGCTACTCATGGTACCAGTTTTTTGTCAGAAAATTAATTACATTTTTTTTAAATGCATTACCCCTTGTTGCCAAAACTATCATGAAAAATATGATTTTCAAAGATATCCTTTAAAACAAAAAGAAAATGCCTTCTTGAACCTTAAATATTATTCCTTCAAGCATTTTACATCAATAATTTATGTTTGAAAAAATCATTGGTTCATCCTAAATACTGTTTGATATACTGTAAATAATGTAACTACACATCCAAGTAGTGAGTCCATCAAACTATTGCAACCGAAACACCTGGTGTGCCAAGGCACCAGCCGAAGTCAAATGCCTTCTGACTTAGTGTATTTTACTATTTATATTTCAATGCATTTGTATGTGTTTGAAAAAATGTATAATCTATAATGACATATTCTGACCATGCATGTCCTAGACTTCAAAATCCAGGCCCTGGTCTGACACATTGGTAACATTAACGTTAAACTGTTACCAGGCTTCTGAATTTAATTAGCCAGGTCACAGGAAAACTGCAGTCTAATCAGTATCCAATTAAACTATTTGTCAGAAAACCGCTCTTAAGCAAACAGCTTTCAAGCAACTGCAGGCTGAACTGGATCTAAACTGGCCACAATCGCCTCAATGTCTCTTTTACTGGGATATGGTTCACTTAACTTTAAAGGGATCTTTTCACGTTTTGGTAAATTGACAAAAATTGAAAAAAGTTGTATCGGATTTGCAAATTTTCGTTTTAGTTATGTTATTTTTAGAAAACAGTATTACTGAACATTTACCATGGTCTAATTTTGCCATAATATGCATCTTTTAACGATATAAAAATTATAAAGCGTTGCAACGCGAAACGATTGAATAATTTGGAGAGTTATGTTGTTGTTGTTAAATTGTGTGAAACTAAGAAGATTGCTTATACTAGGTATAAAATACGTCAACCATTATACTTGGCAGAATAGTCGAGCAGGCTAATGCGTTTTTACTCCAGGACTAAGGGGGTCACTGGTTCGAGCCCTGCTGCTACTTTTTTAAAAAGAATTATATTCTGGATTTTTAACTGGAGCTTTTAATATCCAATGTTTACATTTTTCAATATAAAGCATTTAATGACTTACTTCAAAACATGTCAAAATCTGTGAAAAAGGCCCTTTTAACATAATATCTACTCCTATAAATATGAGGTCAATATACATGGACTAAACGGTAAATTACGTCTAATTATTTGGACTGTAATGACATCAACTACTTAAATAGAAAGAATAAAGAATTCATACTTACCAGTAATTTGAGTAAAGAGTTTGTATTCAATGTTGTATTTCAGGACAGCTTGGTGATATGCAAATCCCGTATGACATGTTGATATCGGGTATCATAGCCATTCAATAAGTCGCAAAAGCTTAAACAAAATTTATAAAGCAAAATGTGACTTAAATTGATAACTAAAAATACCAATATCATCAGTATGCCAGTTTTGCCTTGTCAAACTGTCGAGATCCAGAAAGTGCTTCATTCACATTGAAAATATCCTTCGAATTCCATTAATTGTTGCATTACTAAATAGCGAAACAAGCCGATGTAAGCTGTAAGAAAGTTTTGACACGAGTGTTATCAAGTCTCTCATGGTCTCTCAAAGTGATCCATTCACATCGAATATATCCTTCGAATTCTATCCCTTGTTGTCATTAGCGGAGATTTAGTGATTAAATAATTCAAATATCATAAATAACAGCTTCTAAATAGCAAAACAAGCCAATTTATGCAGTAAGAAAGTTTTGACTCGAGACTCTCACGGGGGCGGCCATTGTTGAATGTTGAAACACGAACGACAACTCTGCTAGGAGAATGTTATCAATGACGAGCAATCTCCTACGCAGTGGCGAATGCAAAAAGGAAGTAACTGAAAAATTGAGTTATCTCAATCGGACTGGCTCGGTCTTTTACATAGGTTGCCATTGAGAAAAAAATTCTATGGTCATCAAACCTTGGACGATGCTAGCATCGTCAAAAAGTGAGGTGTTTAAACTGTGACTTTAAAATGAAGCAAAACACATGTTCAAAGATTTGACATAAAGAAAGTGACGGTGACAGGCTCATCGTTAGCAATGTGGAAACGAATGCCAGTCCGAGTAGGACGTAATTATAGATATTTTCATATCGAACTGGATGAAAGGGATGGGGGACCAGTGGTATATAAAACATGTGAATGCTATTAATTACGGATTGTATACGACTGCTGATAATGCTTTATTATTTCTGTACAAGTGATCAAAATCATTATGTGCGGTTAACGATTTTTGGTATCTTAAACGATTATGCAAACAAGAAAAAACACACCATTATTTTTCTTGAAATAAAACACTATTGATCTTGACTTGCCAGGTTGTCCCTACAAATTAGGGCCTGCATAATCTTTATGTAATTCTGAACTACTTCCATTACTATGCGTTTCTGTATTATAAAAATTGTTATATCTTTATAATATATTATAGCCATGCTTGGTTGTATTTTATAGATTCTTTATTTTATTGATACTCGCAGTCAAAAGTATAATGCATATTGGCAAAGTATCTACCATAAAAATCATGAAATACGTGCTTTGCCGGAATTTGAACACGTGTATACATTTACATACGTGCTTTATAATATGTTTTGTTGCGCATATTTGTTTTTACAAATACAACCATTTGAATTGTATAAGATGTGTATGACTTGTTAAATAGTATAGCATCAATTTGTCAGTTTGATCGTGTTGCTTCGCGTTTGCTGTAAAACAACATTTGAAAGTGTATGGACATCAAAGGTGGGCTTCTCGTAAAACTATTTTTCTAAACAAAAAGCGCATATATATGATCGCACTAGTCCGTAAATTACTACACACGAGGAACAAGAGGATCTGAATGCTCACCTGAGAAACTGTAGGTCAATGATATAATCGTGGATCCCTAGTTTAAGGCGACTTTTAACGACAGGAGCATATATTACCATGTAAGTCTATCTAAAATATTTCACACGGCCGCACGGCTGTTTCGAATTTTGACCCAAGAGACATTATTTGAATTTACTTTCATGAAGACCGCTATCTGATGTTACATACAAATATAACACATATGGTCTGTAGCTCTAAAGAACCATTTGTTTATAAAGTCATTTTGCTAATGATGGTTACACTAAAACATCATACCCAGCCTAAGACTTGTATTTGCCACAGACACATAATGTTATTTTTTTGTACAAGACCAGTATCTGATGTTACAAATTAAATATCAAAGCTCTGGATCTGGCTTTTGCCGTGATTTTTAAAGTTATTTTGCTATATTCTATATTACTCAGAAGTTTGTCACATACACCTATGCCCGCTCGATTCATTGTTTGACATATGTATTCAATAATTAAAATAACATGCAAAGGACCATAATTCCGCCAAAAATTGTCAAAGAAAAAAATCCTATATTTACGATCATCTACACATTAAGGTCTTTCAACTCTGCTAGTTTTTAGCGAGATCCACCTATGACTTAAAGTGGAATAGAAAACACGAAATGTTGGGACTTTATTTCCATAGTGGATATATCGTCTATATATATCTTTTTATCTGTCTATATATCCAGACGGAAGGCCTATTACAATAAATATAATAGCAGCAGAAACTTCCTTTCTTTACGAGAATCTACACAAGAAAGTACATCCACTGTGAAACTTTTAATGTTTGAGCAATATCCAACCACCAGAGGAGTTGAACATGCACCATTATTGGAAATGCATTCGCTAAAAAAACATATACAGTGCCGTAATTATGTCAAAGCTCGTTGAGACGAAAGCTGCCATCTTTGCAATCATTTGAACTTGGAAACTTTTCTACCGCAACACTTTTCAAACTTTAATACCTCGTTTATGAGTTAAGATTATGATTCAAAATTTTACATTTGACTACATTCTAAACAAGCTTACTATAAAATCATTCCTCCTTGACGATAAGACGCTTTATGTATGGTTTCATCTTGTATCACGTTGAAATGTTGAAACGCGATATTACTATATGAAATCAAAGCGCTGTAGGCACTGAAGTCGTGGGGTTAGATTTAGTGTGACGTAATTCAATTAGGATGTTTTTGTCCGAATTTCCCCCTTTGTCCGAATTTATACGGATTGACCCTAGCGGTTGAGTGCAGAAGCTCAGAGACTGTAAGAATAGACAATATTTGTGTATATACTACAGTGTACATAGACGATGGAGGACAACACGATACTGGTTGTGGGAACGATATTCTTTTGTTTAACTCTACAGATCTGGTAGAGGTTCGTCTACATAGGCGGTTATTGTTGGTGTCAAATAAATCACTTTCAATAGCCTAAAATAGCTTTCTATCACATAATTAGCAGATCGGAAAACACTCATACTTCCTTTGTTATGTGTATACAAAAGAAAATCCACTTAAGCCCAAGTCTCACTATTGCCAGTAGAGCCACGGTCCATCCCGGTTTGCTAACGCCGGTCGACCGGCGAAGACCGGGATGATTCGTAGATTTTTTTTAACGTAGTCACACTATCTCCCGGTGCCACCCAGGTTGAATCCGGTCAACAGCCCGGAAGAGTCCCAGTCAACCCGGACTGGCTACGGTTTATCCCGGTGAAGCCCCGGCAGAGCCCCGGTTTTCGCCGGTAGTGCCCCGGTTGAGTCCCGGTGAAATCCGAAGCGTCCCGGCATAGCCCCGCTTGTCACCGGTAGTGCCCCGGTTGAGCCCCGGCAAAAGCCGGCAGCGTCCCGGCAGAGCCCCGGTATACCGTAAAACCGCCGGCACTCACCCAGGGCTATGCCGCCATCAGACCCCGGCAGGGCTACGGCAACGCCCCGGTGTCACCCCGGTCGTCGCCGGTAATGCCCCGACGGAACCCCGGTGAATGCCGGTGGCGTCCCGGCAGAGCGACGGTTTACTTATGTACCGTAACTATACCGAGATTCTAACGGATTCATCGGGGCTCCACCCTGGCGTTGCCGTAGCTCTGCCGGGGTCTGCATGGGCCCAAGTGGAGCAACGGTGCCGTCCCGGTTGTTCCCGGTGCCGTCCCGGTTGTTCCCGGTGCCGCGCCGGTCGTTGCCGGTCCTTCCCGGTGTCTCCCGGTTCATCCAGGAGGTATTAAACATTTTAAAAACTTTCCCGGTGGAGCCCCGTTTTTCCAAGGTTCATTCCGGTCGTCCCCGGTGAAGCCCCGGTTCATACCGGTAGATCCCGGATCACGCGACGGGGCTCCGCCGGCATCATAGTGAGACTGTGCCTTTACACTGATTAAGAACGGTGTACATATCGTGTACGTTGTCTCACGTAGAACTTTTCGCGCTCGATTTGCGCGCTCGATCTGCGTAGTGAAATATCATATCCGGTAACTTCGTATATTTCCGAGAATGATCATGAATATTTGTTGTTGTTTTTCTCATTTTATTTTTTCTTGAATGTCTAGCTAACGCAAAATAAAATAACAATATCTTAAAATATGTTTATAAATGCCAAATATAATGTCTTCAAAAAAGGTATCAGAAAAGAAATCTTCTTACTGTCTCCGTAGACACTCATATCTGTTCGGCCAAGACCGTCAAGTGAGGAACTTATTCTCGCTTGAATATGCTTGCAAACAATAAAAACTATGTCGTAGCCAATGCTTAGCAATTTTGCTACAATACTATTTTTGCTACTTTTATGACACGGTCATGTTATATAGTGATGTATTTACAAGGTGGATTATTGAGATCTGCGAAGAACCTCTTTTATTGCGCATGAATTAAGGGGTAAATCGGAGTTTTTGGGAATTTGGGTTTTGGCAGCAAGCCAATTCTGACTGTGTAAGAAAGGTGTATCATTACTATGGCTTAGGGGCTACGCCCCAAGCTAAAAAATAATATCATCATTTAAGGTACTACTAAGTTCTTACACAAGAAAACATAAAATTAATTCTAAAAAATGTATGTTGTATATGAATGTATCGTAGCGCAACAGCGCATTTCGGCATTTTTCAGGCTACCTTCAAGTGTATTGGAGTTGTTTTGCTAACGCAGCACTTTCAGACTCGACTATCTCAATTATGACTTAAGAGTTTTATTTAAAACAATCATGCGACAATTTGACTACATTTGGTGCAAGCAAACCATTAAATCATTTATCCATGCCGATCGGACGCTTTAGCACGTGGGGTACGTAGCCTGCAATTTGCCAAAATATGTAGTTGTTCTTCTGGATATGCATATTAGCCATACATTTTTTATGTCCCCGGTAGGGTGGCATAAAGCAGTTGAACTATCCGTCAGTCCGTCTGTCTGTCCGTCCGTCCGAAAACTTTTACATTGCCCATAACTTTTGCAATATTGAAGATAGCAACTTGATATTTGGCATGCATGTGTATCTCATTGAGCTGCACATTTTGAGTGGTGATAGGTCAAGGTCAAGGTCATCCTTCAAGGTCAAAGGTAAAAAAATTAAAAGGGAAGTAACACATTTTTTATGGGAGACAATTCATATTTATCATTTGGCAGGTACAGATCATTTTCGCAAGGGAAGTAATATTTTTAAAAGAGAGATAATTTCTATTTATCATTTGGCAGGTATATATCATTTTCACAAGGGAACTAATATTTTTGTAAAGGGATATAATATAAAAAAAATCAAAGAGGCGCAGTAGGGGGCATTGTATTTCTGACAAACACAGCTCTTGTTAACATTAATTTTATGTTTTCCAGTTTTAAGACACCAGCTCAAATGATCAAATTGAAATTCATTTAGAAATATATCGCGTTTCACCATTTACACGTGCAAACAGATGAAACCATACATACCCCACGTGTGAAAGCGTCCGACCGTCATGGATGAATGATTTTATCGTGAGCTTGCCCAGCATGTAGTCATATATATATATATATATAAATATATAATTTTTTAGTATGGAATTAATTAACTCTCCAAGTAGGATATGGAATGCGGATGAATTTGGGTTCAAGATGGGTTCTAAAATGAGCACAGTGATTGGACCAACAAAGAAGGACTCCCATGTTCTTCATATAACCCATGAAAAGCAACAAACTACTGTTATGTTCTGTGGTAATGCATCATGTCAAATGTTGCCAACCTTTTTTGTGTAATCCGATCCCCAATCAAAAGGATACAACACGCTATAAAAGTGGTTCAATTGAGGGATCTGATATTGCTTACACACAAAAAGGTTGGATGAGCTCAATTACTTTTGGGAAGTTCATTTACCACTTTGACAGGTTCTGTCTGTGGTTCAGACCGAATTACTTTTGGGGTATTACTTTTTGACACCTTTACTAGTTATATTGATCCTGATATATTTCTGAAAGCAGAGTAAAACGGAATAGAACTATATCACATAGTAACCAATGAAACACACTTAATGCAGCCCTAAGATAAGGGTGTTTTTGGCCCTTTGATTACAAAATGGCTTCCAGATAATGGAAAGTACTAAATAAAAAATCCAGGAAGGTCTATAGGAAAGAAAAAATTTGCAGAAAAGCTAAGAAAAGCCTTTCTAGACTTTTACAGACCACTGAATTTGATTACATGTAAATCATTTAAGGCATCTGGGATCTACCCAGTAGACAGAGCTGTAATAACCAGTGAGATGCCGATCACGCTTGATTGTATTGGCCTCATCAGTGATTTTTTTTGCTTAAAATTACCGCCGATTTTCGGCTGCTTCCCAATCACAAAAATCAACATTTTTCCCAAAAAGCTGCCTAAAATTTCCCAAAAAGCCCTATTTCAAAAAAAAATATTTTTTTTGTTTTTTTTTTAAAGAAAGAAATCTCTTATTACTTATGATTTCTTAATTCTCGATCTCAACTTTTTATTTAAACATCCTACAAAATACATAAATTTAATTTAGTTCTTTTTGTCGATAAATAATTCCCAAATTTGCCACTTTAATACATTAAAAAAAAGACAATTTGACTAGACTCCTTTTTACAAAATGGCTAGAAAAAACCCTGAACATGCACTTAAAAACAATTTTAATTCTGTTACTTAAAATCATATTTATAATGTTAATTTTTCCCAATTTCATGGTTTATCGCACTATTTTTCCCAATTACATGGTTTATCTCGCTAATTTTCCCATTTCAAAAGACACAGGCTGTAACAAATAAAAGCAAAAAAAAATCACTGCTCATTTTACATGATCATGATAATGATTTAATCATATTAATAATGTTTCATTTTTCCCAATTCCATGGTTTATTCTGCTATTATCCCTATTCAAAAGGCACAGGCTGTAAAAAAAAGGCCAAAAACTTACTTCAAAATAGCAGTGTTCGAATTGTTTTTAAGTGAATGTTTAACTGCATTTAAAATTAATGTTATATAGTTTCAGAATTATCACTATATAATAAACTCAATGCACCAATTATTTAGCTTATTGGAAAAGTTTTGCATCTTTTTTGGAAAATTTTGGTAAGATTTTTGGGAAATAAGTTATTTTTTGCCATTGGGAAGCAGTCTGTAAGAGGCTGTTATTTTGAGCAAAAAGAATCAGTGATCATTAACCTTTTGTGACAGAGAAGACTCTGATAAAACGGAACATACAGAACAGTCGACATATGCAACTGATGAGCAAACTAAGGCAAATTGGGTGCTGGAAGCTTTTAAACAAAGACTATCCACTTCGGCCAAAGAAAGGTACAAAAACAAATGACGGAAGTATAAAGTGTGAAGGGCTTATCACCTTGTTTTAATGTCTATAAGAAGCTTCACAATATAGCTTATTCACCATTAAAACTTGAAACCAACTCTCATCTTAGTAATGGACTTGATATTCTAGCCAATACAATACAGCAGTATTTCAGAAGGACCAAGAGCAACCTGGTCCAATCTCTGTATTTTCCCCAGTGTTTTTGTAAGGCTTGATGTTACCAAAAGCTTAAGGATCACCAAAAGCCAGCTTAAGGGGCACCAAAGCCTATCAGAAAAACAATGGGCACCATCCATCCAGACAATATGACATCTATGATAGCATAAGAACTTCATTCTTAAAACAGCTTGAAAAAATAGGGACATTTGTTAAAAAGGAGAACAGGGCAAATGAAAAGGGCTTGATTAGATATTAGACATGTACATGCATAAGTGCAACTAGTGAGACAGGCGCAAAAGCACAGTCATCAAAAGGGAAGAGACATTGACTGAAAGTGAAATTTAGATCATGAAAGGGAAGGTGATGATGATGTGTTTTGTGAAGCCTGCAACATGTCCTATTATGGAGGATAAGGAACTGGGTTACGGCAGGGTTTGGGTGCAATGTGACTTGCGTTAGAAGTAGACGCATACAGAGTGTCTGAACTATGCAGTCAATGAAAATGAACCATTGTCATGCCTAAAATGATATAAGTGTTAATTTCTTAGGCAAAATTTATTAAATAGTACAATAATAAATATTGGTATGCCCCCGGATCGAATGATCGGGGGTATATTGTTTTTGGCCTGTCTGTCATTGTATGTGTCTGTGTGTGTCCCAAAACTTTAACCTTCTTCATAACTTTTGCAATATTATACGTAGCGACTTCTTATTTGGCATGCATGTGTATCTCATGGAGCTGCACGTTTTGAGTGGTGAAAGGTCAACGTCATCCTTCAAGGTCAAAGTTTTTTTTTTCCAAAACTTTAACCTTCTTCTTAACTTTTGCAATATTGAAGATAGCAACTTGATTTTTGGCAAGCATTTGTATCTCATTGAGCTGCACATTTTGAGTTGTGAAAGGTCAATGTCATCCTTCAATGTAAAAGGATAAAAAAACTAGAAATGGCGCGGCAGAGGCCGACGCATATCCCCACGCCGCATGTTTGACCCAGGAGCGTCCCAGGGTTGGTAATGGGGCCATGCATAGTATAGATTAACCGTATTGTCTTAAGAGAAGTTCAGTATCAATGAGAAGTGAATTGGTGTAAAATGAAAAATTATAGTAAAAGGCAATTTTGGATGGGCGTGGCCTCTGTGGGCGGGTAGCCTCAGGGTTGGTCATGGGGCCATACATAGTTGAGATTGACCGTATTGTCATAAGAGAGGTTCAGTATCAATTTGAAGTAAATCGGTGTAGAAATGAAGAAATTATAGTAAAAGGCAATTTGGGGTGGGCGTGGCCTATGTGTGCGGGGAATCCCAGGGTTGGTAATGGGGTCATGCATAGTTATAATTGACTGTATTGTCATAAAAGAGGTTCAGTATCATTTTGAAGTGATTCGGTGTAGAAATGAAGAAATTGTAGTAAACGGCAATTTTGGGTCGGCATGGCCTATGTTGGCGGGGCGCCCCAGTGTTGGTAATGGAGCCATGCATAGTTGAGATTAACCGTATTGTCAGAAGAGAGTTTCAGTATCAATTTGAAGTGAATCGGTGTAGAAATGAAGAAATTATAGTAAAAGGCAATTTTGGGTGGACGTGGCCTATGTGGGCGGGGAATCCCAGGGTTGGTATTGGGGCCATGCATAGCTGAGATTGACTGTATTGTCATAAGAAAGGTTCAGTATCAATTTAGAGTAAATCGGTGTAGAAATGAAGAAATTATATTAAAACTGCAATTTTGGGTGGGTGTGGCCTATGTGGGAGGGGCGCCCCAGAGTTGGTAATGGGGCCATCCATAGTTGAGATTGACCGTATTGTCATAATAGAGGTTCGGTATCAATTTGAAGACAATCGGTGTAGAAATGAAGAAATTATAGTAAAATAACCTAAAAAAATGAGTGAAAATTCTGACCCAGGCCCCGCCCCAACCCAATAACTTTTGACCCAGGGGTCAGATCAAAATTCCAAATAGTGCAGGGTCGCACATATGCTCATAGCTGCCCTGTGTATAAGTTTCAAGGTTCTAGAGCGTACAGTGTAGGAGGAGATAGTGGCCAGGAAGGACGGACAGACAGACAGACGGACAACCAGACAGACGGCGGAGATAATAACAATATCCCCACACTTTTCAAAAAGCGTGGGGATAATTAATTCAAAGCGGCGCATTAGGGGGCACTGTGTGTCTGACAAACAGATCTCTTGTTCTTCTGAATATTGATAATAAAATTGGATTTTATTAGCTTGGCTGTTTATCGGAGAATACCCGAGGTATTGTCATAGCCAGCTCGTTGTCTGCCGTCCGCCGTCTGCCGTCCACGTCGTGCTAAAACCTTAACATTTTGTTAATGTTTTGAAAATTGGCTCTAAAATCAAAGTGCTTTAACCTACAACTTTGAAACTTCCTATGTAGCTTCACCTTAATGAGTTCTACATGCCACATCCATTTTTGGGTCACTAGGTTAAAGGTCAAGGTCACTGTGACCTCTAAAAAAAAATAAAAAATCATAAATCTGACAAGATTTCATTTATTCAAAACTGCACCCGCAGCCGAGCGTGGCACCCGTTATGCGTTGCTCTTGTTTTTCAATATTGTATTTTCTACTTACATATAAATTCAACTTATAATGCTTGATAGGGAAATGAACATTTAGTTAAAATGAAGTGTTTTTTAATCCTTTCATTTGAAATTTTAGGGAGTTAGGGGACTGTTATTCACTTTATGATATTGTGCATGGTGCCATATTTCACCCTCAAAATTAACATTAAAAACACTTTCAGGTCAAAGTCTTACGTAAAATATGAAAGCTATAACCAGGAACAACATATTTTACAGATATTTGGTTTAAAGGATGTCTTTTCTTAGTGTCCCTGATTAGCCTGTACAGACTTCAGAGGCTAATCTGGGATGACACTTGACACACTTGCACTTAGCCAGGTTTCCCTGAGCAACGCTCAAATATTGATGTAAAATCCTGTGTTAAATTGCAATTGTGGAGTTCTTTAGAAGAGAAGTATAAGATGTTTTTAAAAACTAAGGGAAAAGTTGCAAGGCAAACTAAGTAAAACTTGAAACTCAAACAGAGTGCCATTCTGTTTGCAGATTGACTCTGTGTTCAACATGAAGCGTCCGTACGATCTGGTTGCGTTCATGAAGCAAGAGGACAGTGCAGCCATGCTTGACAAGCTGAAACAGGAGCTGCTCTCGCGCGAAGATGAGACTGGCCGGACAGAGGACAGGGATACTGGTGAGTTAACGGGGCTTTTCTTTCTTGAGAAGCAAACCTTTCAAATTGGGAAAAATAGTCACAATTGTTTCAAAATTGTGAAGAAAAGAAGAGTTGCTTACTCTTTAAAATTGCAAAAAAATTTGTCTGAACTCCTGTAAATTATGAAAACCGGCATTTTCTTAAGAAGGAAAAAAAGCCCTGTAAGTTACATTGTAATCTGGACTCTACAGGGGCCTGAAAATGCAAAAGCAAAAAGAAAATGCAAAAATTATTTCCAAAATGGCCATTGTGTCCAACGTGATTAATTAACAAATTATTGCACTATTTTTCATTGCTAGCTGTGAGCTGTGT
Organism: Dreissena polymorpha; assembly: GCF_020536995.1. Classification (NCBI taxonomy): domain Eukaryota; kingdom Metazoa; phylum Mollusca; class Bivalvia; order Myida; family Dreissenidae; genus Dreissena; species Dreissena polymorpha. The sequence goes on along the minus strand of NC_068359.1, from coordinate 8,581,619 downwards.
AGATAATGGGACACAGGTTTTGAAAAAAAGTGGAGAACCTCACACAATTTTTTGTGCAATAAATATAGATGCTAAGATACGGAATGCTGTCTTATATAAAAACAAATAACATATTTTAACATACTGTGTATACTTAGTTTTGTTATATACTTAGTGTTGTTATTTTATTCACTAGTATTTATATATATTTTATGCCATTGCAGGTCTAGAGGACAAGTTTTACAAGTCAGACGTTGATTGTTTGGCTGCGGGCAAGCAGTTACCTGACCTTGACCTCTACATTAGCACCGTCCTTCCACTAGAGAACAAGGGACTCCGGTCAGTGGCTAGGAGGGGAGTGGGGTGAGGGAGACGAGTCGAGGGGTAGAGTGCTGTAAAAGGCGTGACATTTTATGTTAAAATAGAAACTTGAGTGGACACATACAATTGTAGATTTCTGATTGAAGAGAAAAATAGAGGAATTGCATTGGTCATTTTCTGGTGGGTTTGTTTTGTATTCGGATCGGTCAACTTTGTATTCGTGGATTGGTAAACTTATGATATAAACAAACATGAACATCCCTAGAAGGATTATTATTTTACATTGTTTGATTGCAGGCCTGATGACTATTTGCCTCCCCACGTGCCTGCCAGTGATTTGATGCAGCCAGACTGCAAGTTTTACACGGACCTTGAATACAGTCCACACGCTTTTGAACACCTCAAGGGAATGAAAGATCGTAAAAAAATGTCTGGTACGCCAGAGCTTGGCCTCATGAATGCCATCACTTATCAAGATAACGTTGATGAGTATGGGCATCGTATCTTTGAAGCATTTCAGCAAGTTTGTATTTTTCCTAAAATTTATTATATGTGATGTTTATATTCTATATGTTAAAAACGAGTCTCGCTCTGGCAAAATGGGGCTTAATGCACGTGCATGAAGTGATGTCCCAGATTAGCCTGTGTGGTCCACATGAGCAGCACTGAATGCACTTGAATGAAGTGACGTCCCAGATTAGCCTGTGCAGTCCACATGAGCAGCACTGAATGCACGTGAATGAAGTGTTGTCCCAAATAAGCCTGTGCAGTCCACATGAGCAGCATTTAATGCACTTGAATGAATTGACGTCCCAGATTAGCCTGTGCAGTCCACATGAGCAGCACTGAATGCACATGAATGAAGTGACGTCCCAGATTAGCCTGTGCAGTCCACATGAGCAGCACTGAATGCACGTGAATGAAGTGTTGTCCCAAATAAGCCTGTGCAGTCCACATGAGCAGCATTTAATGCACTTGAATGAAGTGTTGTCCCATATTAGCGAGTGCAGTCCGCAAACAACGCTTTGGGCACATGCATTAAACCTCATTTTCCCAAAGCAATATAAGTATTTAACTCGACTATTATATATGAAATATATATAGCGGAGCTATCCTACTAGTCGGCGTTAGCGTTAGCGTTCCCATCCCGTTAGAGTTAGCGTGCAAATGTTACAGTTTGCGTACTACCCCAAATATTTCCTATGTCCTTTGACATATTGATTTTATATGTTGCATACTTCTTTACCAACATGACCCCAATCTATAAACAAGAGCAGACAACTGTTTCAAGCATTTTGACAGAATTATTGCCCCTTTTATACTTAAAATATGCATATTATTGATAAATCTATGTTAAAGTTTGCGTACCACCTCAAATATTTTCTATGTCCTTTGACAAATTGCTTTCATATTTTGCATACTTCTTTATTAACATGATCCCAATCTAAAAACAAGAGCAGACAACTGTGTCAAGCATTTTGACAGAATTATGTCACCTTTTATACTTAGATAATTGAGCATTTTGCTTAAATTGCCATAGCTTCTTTATTTATGATCACATTCGATTCATACTTTGACAAAACAGCACTTACCTTACATACCTTAATGCACTCCACCCAAACCATTCCCCATGCCCCACCCCAGAATCCCCCCCCCCAAAAAAAAGCATAATTTGTGTTCTCCTTATTTTTGAAAGATCATCTATTAAATGACCCCACACCCACATTATGCCCACCCTCCCCATGATGGCTTACGTTATACTGTCAAGAACTCGAATAGTCGAGCGTGCTGTCCTCTGACAGCTCTTGTTTATATTTCTAATATATGTTTTATACATTGTATTTGTTAGAAATAATAATTTATATGGGAGTCATAAATGGGTTCTATGATTGCACTGTGGCAAATTACAGAAAACATCACACTTTGAAAGTCTCAAATGGACAAACATTTATTTCTTTTTTTATGTCCCCCACCACTATAGTGGGGGACATATTGTTTTTGACCTGTCTGTTTGTTTGTGTGTTTTTTTGCATCAAACTTCAACATTTGCCATAATTTTTGCAATATTGAAGATAGCAGTTTGATATTTGGCATGCATGTGTATTTTATGGAGCTGCACATTTTGAGTGGTGAAAGATCAAGGTCAAGATCATCCTTTAAGGTCAAAGGTGAAATATAGAGTTACAAAGTGGTGCAAAAGGGGGCATAGTGTTTCTGACAAACACATATCTTGTTTTTCAATTGGGAAATAAGGCTCTTTATTTTGTATTGCGAATAGCTCACCCCTGGCAATTTTGCAGTTATGACAACTGGCAAAAGAGCCTGTATCAGAAATAGACAAATAAGTCAATATCCTATGATTTGCTTTCCTGATTTGTACAAGTATGTGTCTTCAGTATTTGCGCTGTCTGCATGGAAACGTACATCTGTCACAATATCGGGCTTAAAATCTTTTGAAATATTCATACCACATGAAATTAACTTCAACAACAGCATTAGCTTAGTCATATACCTCAAGGGACAAACTCATCTTTGATATTTCGTTTGATACCTTTCGCTTAAAATCTTTTATAATATCCATACCAAATTAAATGACTTTGTCAATACTTCCACAACAGCATTAGCTTAGTCATGCACCTCAAGGGACAAAATCACCTTTGATATTTCGTTTGATACCATGATGATATGTTTTGCTGTCACCAAACTTGATTAACATTTTCAAATTCCAATCCCTTCAAAGTATTAACAAAATATTTTTATACCATAGGTTAAAATGTCTAGTTATTATTATTCCTTTGAATTCATCATAAGATACGCAGACTGTAAACACTATTAGTTTGTTTTTTGTAATAAAGTCATCAATCATAAAAAAAAAACTTTAATGAGTTGGAAAACTAAAAAAACAATTTTGGACAATCTAAGTAAATATTTTCTATGGCAAAGATTAGATTCATGCGATCGCATTACATGTACTTAAGTGTACACATATAGGAATGTATTCTTCTGTGTATAAGTACATAAAAGAAGAACCTATACATCAGGCATTCTCTTCCTTCTTCATAAAGTATTCATTAAAGGTACTTTCCCAAGTGAGGAAAAACAACTAAATTCCCAATGGCCATCTTAAAATGCCCAAAAGGGAGGAAATTTTCGTCAATTTCGTTTCAACTGTGCATTATCTGGAAGTGGACCCTGAGACTGGCCATGCATGTAAATGAAATTTTTAATTGGATTGTGCATTTTATACCAAGCAAATTAAAAGAACCATAATTCAAAATCCCAAGATTTCACGAACAAAATTTCCCCAATTTCAGTTTTTTTGTGTGTGCTAATTTGTTCCAATTGGCACGATACAGGTACTTTTCCCAATTGGTACTGTACTGGTACTTTTCCCAATTGGGCCAAACAAATAGCTGTACTTGTATATCACCGGTCTCACATTGCTTGCCTGCCTATCTGCTATAACTAAAAAAAGTTCATAAATGTTGAAAGCCAACAGACTATCTTGTAAAGGATGAAATAAATAGATATTCATAAAACAATTATTATTCTTAACTCTACCATAATACAATAATACAACAAGAATAATCAAAAGATAGGAGTATCATCATATGCCAGTTTTGAGTTATGAACCCATTTTTTAATTTGATAATATTTTGGCTGTACTCTGTGAAAAGGGGGTTTAATGCATATGCGTAAAGTTCCCAGATTGGAGATCGGGAACAACACCTTCCACCTAAACTGGATTTTTGCTAAGAAGAGACTTTCTTTAAAAGAAAAATATCATACAATTGAAAAGTGTCGTCCCAGAAAAGCCTGTGTGGACTGCACAGGCTAATCTGGGATGACACTTTATGCACATGCATTAAGCCACATTTTCGCAGAGCACGGCCCATTTACTTATTGGGCTGAGACCCACTTGCAAACAAGGCAGTTATTGTCAAACCACAGGACACATTTGAAAGGACAAATCAATATACTTCTGTGGCTGGTATTGTTTGCAGAATTGGTCATTGCATATTGCAGGAGTAATATTAGTTTGTTTTTTTCTGATCCTAGGTCATAAATATTAAACAGGAACACTTTGGCATGATTGAATATTATAACATTTTATTGATTTCAGATATTCCTAGCTTTAAAATCAGAATCCTTTTGTTGAATGTCTTTGTGTCTTTAAAACAATATAACTCTCTGTACAGTTTAAAACGTAAACAAATTTGCATCATAAAACTATCTGCTTACATTTTTGGTTACCCCTCCTCTGTTAATGATTACCTTTAAACAGTTTTCTTGTCATTCCTTCCCAATAGTCCTTATTTCTTAGGTTTAAGTAACATTATAATCAAAAATTAAAAAGAAAATAAACCACAATACGCTTTAAACCATTGTGTTTGTGTGATGTTGTTGAAATGATCACATATATATTAAAATATGTATAATATATAATGAAATGTAATATTAACCAACTCTCTCATTGAAATAAAATTTAGGACATACTATCGATTTACTGTCTGTGTAAAATTTGATACAAAGTGCTACTGCATTTCTGCTTTCCAATAGTTGATACTGACTAATATTCAATACACAAAATGAACATGTATTAATTGAAGTTAATTGCACTGGTAATTACAAAACTGAATCTTATTTAGATCTATTTGCTGATGCCTAGAGCTGTTATGTTTTATTTCCTGTTGCCTTGTTTCACCTTTATCAGATTTATAATTACTCATGAAAGCACTTGATTTAGTGGTTTTGAAATATTGTACATATAAGCATTCCATTTCATGTAGTTGAATGCATTTTATCACTTGTTTCCTGTTATATACAACCATACTTTGATCTGTAAAAAATATAATGTGACACTTTTTGGTTCAAATGTCAGATGATATTTTCAAGGGCGAATGTTAGATGGCATTTTTAAGGGCAAATGTAAGATGGCATTTTTAAGGGCAAATGTTAGATGACATGTTTATGGGCAAATGTAAGATGACACCTCCATAGCAGTTGCATATGTCACCGCAGTCTGGATGCTTCTGCAGATTTCTGGTGAAATGAAAATACAAAAAGGAACTATTATATAAATATAATAGAAATAAATTAATTTGCAGCATACAAATAATTATAAAAAATTGCTCTAGCATATGACTTACTGCACAAGCCCAGAACACAACAAGGGCAACAGACAAGATTTCCTTACTCTGGTACTTCAGTATGAGCTGTGCTCTGTGAAAATGGGGCTTAATGCGCATGCAAAAAAGTCTGGACTGCACTGGCGTGTCTAGGACAACACATTACACAGATTCTATTAGTCCTTGTTGTTTATGCCCCCGGTAGTGTGGCATATAGCAGTTGAACTCTCTGTCAGTCAGTCAGTCAGTCAGTCAGTGTGTCAGTCTGTCCGTCCGTCCGAAAACTTTAATGTCCATAACTTTTTCAATATTGCAACTTGATATTTGGCATACATGTGCATATCATGGAGCTGCACATTTTGAGTGGTGAAAGGTGAAGGTCAAGGACATCATTCAAGGTCAAATGCCAAATATATGGCGTCTGTCCGTCCGTCAGAAAACTTTAACATTGGCCATAACGTTTTCAATATTGAAGATAGCAACTTGATATTTTGCATGCATGCGTATCTGATGAAGCTGCACATTTTGAGTAGTGAAAGGTGAAGGTGAAGGTCATCCTTCAAGGTCAAATGTCAAATATATGGCGTCTGTCTGTTTTTCCGAAAACTTCAACATTGGCCAAAACTTTTTCAATATTGAAGATAGCAACTTGATAGTTGACATGCATGTGTATCTCATGAAGCTGCACATTTTGAGTAGTGAAAGGTGAAGGTAAAGGTCATCCTTCAAGGTCAAACGTCAAATATATTGCGTCTGTCCGTCCGTCCGAAAACTTTAACATTGGCCATCACTTTTTCAATATTGAAGATAGTAACTTGATATTTGACATGCATGTGTATCTCATGGAGCTGCACATTTTGAAAGGTGGAAAGTCAAGGTCATCCTTCAAGGTCAAGGTCAAAGGTCAAATTTTGCAATATTGAAGATAGCAACTTGATATTTGGCATTCATGCATATCTCATGGAGCCGCACATTTTGAGTGGTGAAAAGTCAATCTGTCCGTCCGTCCGTCCGTCCGAAAACTTTAACTTTAGCCATATTTTTTTTATGTCCCTGAATGGTGGCATATAGTTTTTAAACTGTCCGTTTGTCTGATTGTCATTCAGTCTGTCTGTTCGTCCCTCAGTCTGTCCGTCCGTCCGTTCGTCCATCCGTCCGAATACTTTAACATTGCCCATAACTTTTTCAATATTGAAGATAGCAACTTGATATTTGGCATGCATGTGTATCTCATAGAACTGCACATTTTGAGTGGTGAAAGGTTAAGGTCAAGGTCATCCTTCAAGGTGAAAGGTCAAGGTCAAAGGTCAAAGTTTGCAATATTGAAGATAGTAACTTGATATTTGGCATGCATGTGTATCTTATGGAGCTGCACATTTTGAGTGGTGAAAGGTCATGGTCATCCTTCAAGGTCAAAGGTCAAATTTAGTTCAATTGAAGATAGCAACTTGATATTTGGCAGTCATGCATATCTCATGGAGCTGCACATTTTGAGTGATGAAAAGTCAAGGTCATCCATCAGTCAAGGTCAAATTATGCAATATTGAAGATAGCAACTCCATATTTGGCATACATGCGTATCTAATGGAGCTGCACATTTTAAGTGGTGAAAGGTCAAGCTCATCCTACAAGGTCAAGGTCAAAGGTCAAATTTTGCAATATTGAAGATATCAACTCGATATTTGGCATGCATATGTATCACATGGAGCTGCACATTTTGGGTAGTGAAAGGTCAAAGTCAAGGTCCTCCGTCAAGGTCAAAGGTAATTTTTTTCGCAATATTGAAGATACAACTTTGAAACTTCATATGTAGATGCACCTTGATGAGTTCTACACACCACACCCAGTTTGGGGTCACTAGGTCAAAGGTCAAGGTCACTGTGACCTCTAAAAAAATCTGACAAGCTTTCTCAGCCGAGCGTTGGCACCCATTACGCGTTGCTCTTGTTAGTATTTCTTACCTTTGGGCTCGCAGATAAAGTCCACGTACCTTTACTATAAGTATTCCTAACTTTTGGGCTCCAACAAAAAGTTGAAAAACCTTTGTTATTAGTATTTCTTACCTTTGGGCTCGCACAAAAAGTCCATAAACCTTTATTATTAGCTCGAGTATTATATATGAAATATATATAGTGGAGCTATCCTACACACCCCGGCGTCGGCGTTCCCGTTAGCGTTAGCGTGCAAATGTTAAAGTTTGCGTACTACCCCAAATATTTCCTATGTCCTTTGACATTTTGCTTTTATATTTTGCATACTTCTTTACCAACATGACCCCAATCGATTAGCAAGAGCAGACAACTGTATCAAGCATTTTGACAGAATTATTGCCCCTTTTATACTTTGAATATGCATATTATTGATAAAGCTATGTTAAAGTTTGCGTACCACCTAATATATTTTCTATGTCCTTTGACATATTGCTTTCATATTTTGTACTACTTTACCAACATGATCCCAATCTATAAACAAGAGCAGACAACTGTATCAAGCATTTTGACAGAATTATGGCCCCTTTTATACTTAGATAATTGAACATTTTGCTAAAATTGTCATAACTTCTTTATTTATGATCACATTTGATTCATACTTTGACAAAACAACACTTACCTTACATACCACAATGCACTCCACCAAAATCATCCCCCATGCCCCACCCCAGAATTCCCCCTCCAAAAAAAATAAAAAAAAAATTCCTATTTTTGAAAGATCATCTATTAAATGACCACACACCCACATTATACCCCCCGCTCTCCATGATGGCTTACATTATACTGTCAAGCACTCGAATAGTCGAGCGCGCTGTCCTCTGACATCTCTTGTTAGTATTCCTTACCGTTGGGCTCGCACAAAAAGTCCAAGAACCCTTATTATTAGTATTCCTTACCTTTGGGCTCCCACAAAAAGTTGAAGAACCTTTATTATTAGTATTTCTTACCTTTGGGCTCGCACAAAAAGTCCACAAACCTTTATAATAAGTATTCCAAATCTTTGGGCTCCCAAAAAATGTCAAAGAACCTTTATTTCAGTATTCCTTACTTTTGGGCTCGCACAAAAAGTCCAAGAACCTTTATTATTAGTATTGTATTTCTCACCTTTGGGCTCACACAAAAAGTCTAAGAACCATTATTATTCGTACTTCTTACCTCCATTTCAATGGTCATGCCCCGTTTTCTTTCAATGTTGTGTTATATGCAACGTGCGAGTTACAGTACAAGAACCATACATTTGTGAGTACGTTAAATGGCGGAATGATGAAAAACCGCATTTCCCAGATGATTTAATAAACAGGGCCCCGGATTTTAACGTTCTACTCCAAAGCCATATTGAACAAAGCGACGCAAATATTGACTACATTTTTAAAGATTTCACCAATATTGCAAGAGATGTTTTGGACCAATTTTTTAACTTTCATTATATTTTATTGCATTTTCTCTCGTTCATGCATTCATACAAATGTACATATGGTGCATAGTGCATAGAGTAGATATACAACAAATTGATGTTATCGAATGTATAGAAAAAAAGCAAAAGGGTTGTGTCACAAGTTTTAACAACATTAGATGACGCCCCTTCCCAGATATTTATTAAGCACGTTAAAAAATATCCTCAATTTGAACAACACACTATATCGGATAGCGATAAATGGTTTGCTCAAGAATGTAGAGTAGCGAAACGATCGCATAAAGATGCATTGTATGTAATTATATAACTACACACAGAGTGATACAGATAGAGTAAAAATGTGTAAAATTAAATTAAAAAAGTACTTTTAAATTAATCACAATAATAAGCGTTAGAAGTACAATCTTAAATGCTTAAAAAAAATTCGAAGATCTTAAACGGAACAAACCCAAGGTCTTTTGGAGGTTCTTTAGATCCCATAATACATCAGGTTGTAATGAAAATTTTACTGACAGTGCTAACGCAGAAGATTTTAATTCAAACCATGACTTCGACAATTTTGATAACGTATTTGGGGACCTTGATAACCAAATTACATAAAATGAAGTAATTAAAGCTATTGCAGTCTTTAAAAATGTAAATCGCCTAGCGTAGACAAATTGCTGAACGAATACTTTATAAAGGCCTGCGATATTTTGGCGGTCTACATTACAACAATTTTAAACATGATTTTAAATACAGGCAAATTCCCGTTATCTTGGACTGAATAGAATATAATCCCTTTACATAAGAAAGGTGATAAATCTGATCCTAGTAATTATAGAGGCATCGCCTTATTATGGAGGCATCACCTTATTAAGTAACTTCGCAAAGTTGTTAACATGTGTACTCTACTTGCGAATTACAACATGGTGTGAAACAGACGATGTTATATCTGACGCGCAGTTTGGGTTTCGAATAGGCAGGTCAACGATAGATGCAGTTTTCATACTCCATTCAGTTATTCAAAAATATGTTAATATGAATAAACGATTGTATTGTTGTTTCGTAGATATGAAACGTTGCCTTGATTCTATATATTTAAATGCACTGTGGTTAAAGCTATATAAGTCCAGTTTAGACGGCAAAATAATGCGCATAATACGCAGTATGTACCTGTCGGTCAAAGCATGTGTTAGACATTGTAACACATACTCGGAGTAATTTAATATAGCAATTGTATTAAGACAGGGGGAGATAACATCGCCGATGCTTTTTTCTCTTTTCGTGGACGAATAGACATAATGCTGGAATACATATACAAGACATATGTTTTATTCTACTTATGTTTGCAGACAATATGGTTGTTATAGGCGAAGCGCCGGATGACAACAATTGTCTATCGACCGTGTATATAAATATTGTAATACCGTGGGTTTGCAAGTTAACATACCAAAAACCAAGATTATTGTTTTCCGCAAACGAGGGGCTACCAAATGTAATGAGCGGTGGGTATATGGCAACGAAAGCATATATATAGATATTGTGAACGACTTTATATATCCGAGTGTTATAATTAATTATACAGGGAAATCTAATCTCAATACTAACACTTTTTGTGGTATGGGCTTAAAAGCACTCAACGTATTGTTATCCAACCTAAAAACATATAGTTGTAAACCAAAGATATTGCGGCTGGGTTTTTATTCCAGTTCCCCTTGTGGCGTGTTATACCGCCTATTATTGAATTCACGAAAAAATATTTTTTATTATTATCTGCATAAAGATATTTTGTAATAAATGTCCTTTTCTAAATGCCCATATTGAGTTTGCTCTTGTCTTCACTTAGCACAGTCCGTCCGGTATATGTCCTTTTTATTACAACATAAAAAATATATAAACGAGCGGCTGTGGGCAGTTAAAGAGTCATCTATCACTCATAATGGGTAATAAAGCTTAAATACAACATAATTTCGTAACAGTTGGCATAGATAATGTGTTTATGAAAAAAATACCTGTATGTTTATTTTGATTGCCAAGCTTTACAATAGAAAACATATCAATGACATATTTCCACTTTGATTTACAATGAGGGACAATATGTTGCTGATTGTTTTTGTGTTTCTCAATTTTAACCCATTCATGCCTAGTGGACTCTCCCATCCTTCTTAATTGGATCAATTTATTTCCAAAATTAGGGATGTCTAGTATATTTATTTCTATATTTAAAATATTTCTTACAGAAATTCCTTTTAGCAAACAGCGCAGACCCTGATGAGTCGCCGCATGATGCGGCGTCTCATCTGGCTCTACGATGTTTGCCGAGGCCTTTTTACTAGCCGCTAGGCATAATTAGTTAGACAGATGTATATGGTATACGATTTCATTGTAACTTATACAACCATCACACAAATAGCTGGGTGTGACATATCCACAATACTCTGTCATGAGCAAAAAATACATATCCTTTTTAATGTGGAAGATAATTAATAAAAAGAGCAGCTCATAACCACTAATAATTCTCTGTGCATGATTTTTTCTATGAAATTCTATGATGATGCCCTTTATCTATACTTAGTAAGCGATACATCTTTATGGGAAAATAACAAGAATATAGATGGTACTGTGAAGTTAATTGGCGCATGGGGTTGCATACAAACCTACAAGAAGGTTTTCAAAATGTCTTTGTTTAATGTTTTTGTTAATGTTAATGTTTCTTATATATATATATATATATATATATATATATATATATATATATATATATATATATATATATATATATATATATATATAATTTGATACTTGTATGGATTAAAACATAAACATTGCATCAAGTTACTCTGTAGGTTTAACCATTTATTTGTGTATAATGTGATTGAAAAACATAAAAAAACATTGGGCCATTATTTTAAACATGTGCCTTAAGTCTGGAGTGATACTTTGTTTGTCCGAGTATAATACGTTACTTTTTTGAATGTATGACATCAGTTTAACATGATCTTTTTTCTCTCAAAACTATGAAGATCTCACGGTTATATCCACGGTTGCCTTCGAGATGGCGTGAAATGTCATCCACTTATCTCCTAACTTATTGGTCAAATATTTCAACATGGAAAACATATACATAGGTAAGATAACCTTTCTACGTGGAAACAATAATTGAGCACTATAACTTATGGCGTATAATGAACATAATGTAGCATTCACACAACGAAAACACAATATATTTAGCCTACATAAAATAACTCAATACATTGCAATTACCAAGCTCATATTTATCTGTAAAATGTGGGTCAAAACCGAACCAATGCATGTTAATCTCTCGACCAGGCTAAATTGAAAAAGCACGTTATAATTGATACAGTTATATTTATCACCTTATTGTGAACAGAGTAGAACAAATAAATTATATGTTCTGTTATAACCTTGATGTGTACAGTTAATTGAGATTTACGGCTGCGTTGTATTGCGAATTATTTTAATTGTTCTTGTGATCCCCTCCAAGCGATAATGTGCATTATAATGTTAGCATATTTCAATAACAGCAAATACACTCTTTAAAGAAGTCGTGTGATAAAAGATTATGTTCTTCATATAACTTTAGTTTCATCTGCGAAATATAAATGAGCCGTGCTCTGTGAAAAGGAGGTTTACCGTAATTACTCTATGTTTTCGGACACTCTAAGTTTTCGGACACCCCGTTTTTTAGCAAAAATAATTATTTTTCGTGACTCTTAATTTTCGGACACACGAGTTTTCGTCCATAATTAATGTCTCAAAGTTTTCGGACAGTCTATTTTACAGCACTTTTTTACCAAATTACGGTCCTGTTTTCGATATCTAATGACACTTCGATCATGGGGTTTTACATCCAGATTAACATCATAAAACATGACAGGTGCATGCCTGAGGGCAACGGACCATTACATTTGCGTTATAGGGTAAATAACCTTGTAAACCGGTATGAATCAATGGTTTCGTCCGATAGCATAAGCGTTATGACAATTACCAGGGGTAGTCCAATTAACATGAGTAAATCCACATGAGAGATTCCTTTGTCTGTGGTTAAACCACGTGACCTATGTATCGGTCAGCTTAGCAATTAGTGACGTCACAGCAGAACTGTGCTATTATCTACCGCAATGGTACTTCCCCTTCTCAGTAAAATAACTGACAAATACTAAACGCTTCAAAGTGTGATGCTCCCTATTGCAAGTTTTACGAAAAATGGAAGGTGTAAGACAACAACTATCGGAAATGAACAAACAAAGAATTCATTGTTTGCTTTTTTGCGTTAATTACAGGTTCATACTAGCGAGTATCGGTACATCACATGCTCATCTTTGAACTCGTTGGTCAAAGTACAACCTTGTAGTAACGATCTGTCAAATAAATTTAGCATTTAAAATTATTTAAAATGCCGTGCAAACACATATAACTGTAATTAATACTTTACGGCATGGTATATAGCGCGTGCTATTACCGGTAGTCGTTTATACAATTGACGCTATTTCGGACACTTCAATTTTCGACTCTAAGTTTTCGGATACCTGTATTTTGTGAATATTTTTTGTATCTAAGTTTTCGGACACGAAAAAAAATAATTATTTTTAAGTGTCCGAAAACATAGAGTAATTACGGTAATGCATGTGCGTAAAGTGTCATACCAGATTAGCCTGCGCGGTCCGCACAGGCTTTTCAGGGACGACGCTTTCCGCTTTATGATATTTTCTGTTTAAAGAAAGTCTCTTCTGAGCAAAACTCCAGTTAAAGCGGAAAGTGTCGTCACTTCCTTCACCACATGGTTTACATGTTTCAGCCAGCTGTTTCGTTAAACGGTTTGTAATCTCAATGAACCATTCCGTTTGCCTAACCAGCCAGAAAACTATAACGACCTCTTTGATACCAATAATGTCCCATTAATAAAACCATGATATTAATATTAGCCGATAATTAGTTATTTCCTGTACATACCGTTCGATTGTTCATTGACTGTCGTGCGGAACAGTGCATGAAGTTTCACCCAAGAAGAAGTTTCTGTCATAACAATGGGGAACGCGGATACAACTAGTATGTGTATTTGTAATTATTTGCTTTTTTATAGCTAATAATGTTTCTTGATGGATTTATGTTTTTACAACGTGTGTTTCATTATAATGTGCTTTAAACGAAAGTTTAGATGTCGTTTGTTCAAAATATCTGTTAAACTGCATGTAGCTGGAGTTTTAAAGGTTTATATTTTCAGATATGCTTTCTGCTATGAACAATTATTTTGATTACATCGTCTTGAAAAGATATAACAATAAATTATAATTGCAAACACATATAACCACTGTTTAATTTCGTTTAAAAGAATATTATGTGTCTGTAAAATTGTGTATAAAAAGCATGCATGTATTTAAGTAATCCTTCTGTTTTTCAGAAAGTCACTTTTATCGTTTAAAGAAATACCTTTTCCTGGTGATCGTGGTGTCATTCACTGGAACGGCAATGTATGAAATTACTCTTATCCACCCCTCGCACATTATGCCTTTCAACTTGAATCAGTTATATCGTCCGTGGAGTGCTGAAAAAATACCCGTCCTTCACGGAGCAACTGTTACTATGTCAATAGACTTCTTCGCTGAACATGAATTAACCACTACAACAACACTTTTCGGGACAGCTGTTGTTTCGAGTTATCAGGAAAACATTACACACATTTCTACTAGTTTTAAGACTAATAAAAAGTACGACGACCATTTTAAATCGGCCTACTTTGACAATTATACACTCAGTAATGGTTCTATACAAGAAGTGAAACATACGATTCTCTACTGGAACACACCTTTCTGGATGAAGGACGTGCGTGACGCCTGCCTTAACTGTGAGGTAATCACAAACTGATCAAAGGCCCGTGACGCTTCTGCGATTGTATTTTTTGGCATGGCGGACGGAATGGGCAAACCTCCACTGACACTCGAAGAACGTATTCCCAATCAAGCGTGGATATTTTCGTCCGTTGAGACACCGCTACATATGTTCCAAGAATACATGTCACCCGAGTGGCAGGGAAAGTTTAACGTATCGCCCGTCTGCTACATTTGTCCAGCCTTACGGAATTATGCTAAAGAAAGAATATATCCCGGAGAAGAACTACAGCGATATTTTCCATCGGAAAAGTAAACTGGTTACATGGATCGTTAGCCATTGCCAAACAGATAGTAAAAGAGAAATCTATGTTGGGCAAAATGAACACATATAAGAAAGGAACCGTCGACATATTTGGTGGTTGTGGAAAATACAAACCAACTTGGGGAAAGCGTGGCAACCAAATTAAAAACTATAAATTGTATATATCATTTGAAAATTCCTTCTGTTCCGACTACTTCACAGAAAAGTTCTTTAGCGCATTTTCCACTGACATTATACCCGTAGTGAGAGGAGGTGCGGACTACACAAAATATGTGCCGAATGGAACCTACGTCGACACGCAAGATTTCCGCTCCCCGAAGGAACTGGTAGATTATCTTATGCAACTGGCGTCCGACGAGAAAATGTTCACGGAAATATTACGTCGAAAAGATCGCTACCAGTTATATGCTGGCTCGCAATTATTCGGTGAATGTGTTTGTCGTATTTGCCAAAAGTTGAATGACATCGACAAACATCGAGCAACAATAATAAATAATTCAAAAATAATGGGTGACTGTCGGTCGCCGAAGGATTTAAGATGATCTTGTTTGTTTAGGTTCATGTAGAGGCTTCAGTTTGAAAAATGTGGGTACCCTTGCATTGAACTCAAATTTGACTAAACGCAGAGTGCCACATTTAAAATGTTTACATATTTGCTTTAAAGGATGGTTTTCCTTCAAACTGCTACCATTTTTTGCAGCAAAGTCTCATACCATCGACAAAATCAATCAAAATACAAAGCGATTTTAACACAAAAATAGACATTATTTTCAAAAATCTGAATGATGTTTATTCAACGTATTTCGGCGGAAAATTTTATACCTAGTTCATAATATCGACATTGATGAGAGCAAGTTAAATAGTAAAAAAATATATATATCTAGAAATATCAAAACTCGAACACATGTCATTTCATGACGATGGGGGCAGCCATTTTTAAATTAATAAAATTGAAAGAAACATGCTAAAAACTCACTCATCGCCTAATTGACATTCCAAACGGTTGCCGATGACAAATGGATTGGATTGTAATCTTTCCGTTGATGTGTGCAAACTGCATGATCAGACCTCATAAACACTCCAAAAAATAACTGTAAGAAGCATTTCGGCAATGTTTACAATTGTTGTCGAATCACATGTACTTGTATTATTGCGCACAAAATAGTACGCTTACAGACTGACAGTAAGATCGATACGAACTCCGTTCAATTCATTACGGTATACTGTTATTGATAATATATAATAATAATTCGCTTCAACAACCTAAATGTAAAAACAATTCTTTTAAACGGAGTTTTTAATAACGAAAATGAAAACAACGGAAGTCGGATGGATATTATGTGAGATGCACTTCGACTCCAGAAAAACAATACAAATACACTAAAAAAGACGTCTGGGGGAAAATTTCAGCTGGAAAATATTTGACATTTGGTAAGTGATTATATCTCTGTGTGATCATTTCTCTTATTAAGCGCGATCTCTTCCTGATTAATGTAAACAGTTGTTTTACTAGTCGCGACCAAACTGTCAAAATAATGATGTGGTTTCTCAGGTATGTGTATACACATACCAGGTTTTCTAACTACTTCACGTGATTTCGACCGATTTGTAATGCACGTTTTGTCTACGGAGCACAGTGAGTGCCACGCTTTCAAAATGGGTAGAAGGAATCGATATACAAATGTATAGGAACACATTATTTAATACGGTACAAGGACAGTAGTTATTCAGGAAGGAAGAACGAAAAATACATGAGACCTAGCTGTGTATTTCTATGTAAAACTATGATTTCTAGAGTCGTCTGCACAACACTCATAAAATCTTGTTATTGATGAGCAATATCTCCTTTTATCACAATGATTTCTACCCAGCCAAACCTATTTTTTATATTTATTTAATATTTTAATTTTTTAATTTTAAGTTTTTTTAATTCACTGATATTTCTCTATAAACCACCGGAAAGCATAAAATAAACTGTTGTTAACACTGAAAGTGCATTTTAACCTATAAACTTAAACAATTGTGAGTCGAGTCGATGCACGGTCATCTAATCTTTACATAGTACATAACTATTTATAGAACTGCTTTTTTTTCAGGAATTAAATAGTGTTGTCATTGGTGTAAGGTTACAATTATTAAGTGAAATATTTATAAGTGCTCATAGTAACGGAAAGTCCGATTCGCCCATACAATTAGTCTGACAACGTGGGATTAGTTTAAAATTAATAGAAATTCTGTAATGTATACAGTTTTGCTAGTGAAAATTTTACCTTTGACACTATTTGCATAGTTATTCATGATATTGCATTATAGCAATTATCGTAAAGACTGATGACTTTAGTAGTGGTGATCAGGGGCGAGAAAAGTATATGTTGTAGCAAACACGCCGTTTCCAGTTTAATGACTACATTTGATGTATGTGGCGTATTATAAAAATTAGAAACTTACAATTAATAATTATTGTATGTGGGGATTGAAAACCATTTATTTGACCTCAGTAATTATCACAGTGTTAGTGAGCTGAATTATTCACAGACCGGTTATTTTAACTGATTTGAGGATTGAAAAACCATATTAATTACCTTCGTTCATTATCGAGAATGATGATAGGGGATGTGTAGGCTGTACAGTGGCATTGATTGGTTAAAGATTCGTATGGATTGTAATTGAAACTTATTGACAGACTGGATTAATGATGTTGCTGTCCAGCTTGCGAAGTGGTTGTTGCTCTCGCTTCCCACCTAGGTGACCCGGGTTCGACTTCTGGCCCTGTAGCATGTGAGTTTGGATAGTAGTCAGCATTCCGGACATGTGGAGTTTCCTCCAGGTACTCCGGCTCCCCCCCCCACACACACACACACACACACACACACACACACACACACACACACACACACACACACCACAAGACCACACCAAAAATGAAAACCTTCAGTAACAACGAAATGGCTCGAAAATTGCAGCTTTAATTCTACATTCGTCCCAACTTTCAATAGTCCAGTTAGATAATAAGGAAGGAGTATGCGGGTCTAGCCTTTTTCTCGGAAAGGACTTCATAAACTTCGAAATGACACCAAAACAATGATGATATTGGATGGTGCATATAAGCTATATTTCTCATTCTTATTTAATAATAATTTTCCTTTATTTAGTGTTCATTTGTATTTGCTAAATTATTGATTATGACGGTGATTGTGTTTTGTGAATATTCATTTCTGCGACTGAATTTGTTTTGTAATCAGATCTAGATTTTAAAATGTGTTTATCTTCAAATAATATATAATTTAAAATGATACATTAGTTTGGCTAAAGATAAGGTGATTTAAATGCTGCAACAATGTACATGATAAGTTAAAATATGTATTTACAATGCAATACAGATATACCATCGAGTTTATAAAATGTCACACGCAATTCGTTTAAATTTCATTGGGGTTTGCATGGAGTTATAACTATTGCTGTGTGTGTTATTTTTGCTGTGAAAAACTTGTTTACGTTCAACGTCCGAAACAAACAGATATCCTAAAATAACTACAATATCATAAGAACGCTCTGTTATTTGGGAAATCTTCATTTTTGGAACAAAACTGTTAATTAGTAAATTATTAGTGTGCATCGATCTGACATATTTAACGACCACTGCTCTGAAGAATTTCACGGGGTACTGTGAGAATTCTTAAGACTTCCGGTTTATCTGACATTATTCACGAAATGACAAAATTTACGCTACACCGACAGTCTGTCGGTTAGTCTGTCTGCCAGAAGACAATTTTGATTTTGAACGATATCTAGATATCAAGTTTACCTACAACCATGCACACTGGTATTATGCTTGTTTGAAGTGAAGGGCGACATCTATTGATTTCGACGTCAACAAGTAACATTTCAATGTCGCAAGGGCGTAACAAGAAATTCGCGAACACACGATATCTCCAAAATTATTTGACCTACGATCATTCACACTGGTATGCTGGTTACTTAAAAGAAGACGGCGTTTGATTTTGATGTCAACATATTAAAGGCCAAGGTCTAAGGAGTTTCTAGCATGCATCTCTGTTCGAAATCTCAAAGTTCACTCCGAACAACGGTAATCCGAATAGGCATGTTGGCTAGTGGGAAGGAAAGGATGACGATTTTAAGATTATTACTTGTTTCTGCACAATTCATACATTTGATTATCTAAATCGGTGTTCTAGTTACTTGCAATGAAAGTAATATTTCAGGGTGGGAGATCGTATTATAATGTCATGAGTGGTATTATGAAACATATTATCACAGATAATACGATAATATTAGTTTAATATGACCACGAATGAAAATTGAATCCACATTTGAATAGAAATTGATATGTAGGACTGCGATTTTTGCAATATTAATGATCTTTGTATTAAATATTTTATATTAAAATATGCAAAAGTAATTGATTAGGGTTGTATATTCAAGGTTAAGCTATATATTGTGCTTTAATAGTGATCTTGGGGACTGAGTGGGTACTAAATATTCTGGGATTCAATAAGTCGATATTCTTTGTCTTATAATATTTGAGAGCGAAAGAACCAATCTCGCTAAAAATAAATCGAATAATTTATGTTGAAAATCCGAAGAAAATAATTATGTGGTAAAATCTATTATAATGCAATTATATATGTAGATTTTCAATATTACTGATTTCTCGTCAAAATCACAAACCCAACATGTAACTCCGCATAAAAACACTGCTATATTGCCCTCTTATCTTTATTTAATCTCACATAACAGTATGTTTTAAAAATATTTCGTTAACAATTTAAGAAATCATCATACTTTGAAGAGAAGTATTAAATATGCGTAATTTATTTATAAAGAAATAACAGACCACCCTTTATGTTGAAAGCGAAAATAAATGTATATTTCCTCGTTAGATCTTTTGGAATGAATGACTAGTATTACTACTTTGTCGCGATTTTGTTCCCTTGAGCAATTTCTAAGAGTATTTTTCAGCTTGAAAAATACATTTTCAAAGAAATATTACACAATTACTCAATTCAAAGGCATCTCTGCGTTTTAGCGACACTGATAAAAACACAAATGCTAAAATCGAACGTATCTCTACTTTACAATTGCTGATTTGTCAAATTAATGTGCTTATTAGAATGTTAACAGGACTCTGTGGTTTGTCTGGGCATACGAAGTAATATTGAAATGATAAACACTCAATTAAAATACAATTTTGTGTCTAATTTAAATACTAAAAAATAGATTGTTAAGATTGGGGAACAAATAATGAGATGAAATAAACAACTTTAGATTTAAAGCGATTGTTGCGAAATTCCATAAAATATTATGTTTATAGATGTATAATGTTACTGTACTTATATATTTATTTTCATCTCCGTGCGAATTAGTGTATAATGTTACTGTGCGCAAAAATGTTTGAAGTCTGTATACGCATAGATGTACAGTGTTCATGAGGGGAAATATTAAGTGTGTAGGTGCGTATAGACATGAAGTGTGTAATCAGCATACTGAATATTTCTTCTCGAGTCTCAAACTTAAAGAACAACTTATGCTTGCGTTGAAGTAAGAACCCAATTCTTGTTTCAATTTTATTGTTTTTCAAGTAAAACAAGTCATTTAAATCTTTTTCAACGTGATAACTTTACTAACTTAAAAATACGATGATAAAATGAAGCTCATCGAATTGTGAAGCAAGAGGAAAACAAACAAAAATCATGTACCGTCATAAATGGAAAGCAGTCTTAAGAAGGATTTGCCGATACTAGCTTTTTATTTTGTTATCATGGCAAACCAAATCTAGCGAACACAATGTTGTGGTTTTTTATTCAGGAAACATTGTAACGGCTTTTACTTAAACTTTCAAATTCACTGGCGAAAGCTGTTATATGGTAATTAAAGACTCATATACTGTTTATGTGTCTGACAAATGTTGATGAAGCCGTAACGTCAAACGAGTAACAAGTAAATCATAAATCTTAATGTTTCATATGTTATTTGTATAAACATACAGTAATTTTGGCAATGTTTTTTTTTTCTTGAATGTGTTCCCGTTTTTAACCCTAATCATACCACCTTGTTTAATTTAGCAAATATATTTAAGTACATTTTGCTTTGACTTTGTTCAACTATTACTGGAATGCAAATTTTCAGGCATTCGTATAATAAAGCCGGCAAATCCAAATGATTAACACTGCTTTCCTTAATTTCAGTCAACATGATATCATGGTGTTGCTGAATAATGCATCAAGCACGTGTTTTGTTTCGTCTGCTCATTTCAAAACTTAAAAATAAATCACAATCTCGCATGGGTGAAGAAAATGTTCGATGTTATCGCGAAAGTTTATTTTATTTGTAATTTCCTGTATCTGAAGCGGGTGAAGTTTAGTCTGGAAGTTGTTGTAAGGCATACCCATACTAGTTGTCACATCAGTCGCTGATCTAGCTGGTTTTAGGAGTATCAATAGTTGTTGAAACTGGAGTTGTTGGTGTTGTTGTTCAAGGGAGAACCAGTAGCCATTTAGCCGGACTGACCGGATGTCGCACCGGTTGTCGTCGTAAGGGTTGTCGTAAGGGTTGTCGTAGGAGTAGTTGTAGGCGTAGTCTAAGGGCTTGTCGGAGGGGTTGTCGTAGGGGTTGTCGTAGGGGTCGTTGTAGGTGTGGTCGTAGGTGTGGTCGTAGGCGTGGTCGTAGGGGTTGTGGTAGGGGTTGTCTAAGAAGTTGTCGTAGGGGTCGTTGTAGGTGTGGTTGTAGGTGTTGTCGTAGGGGTTGTCGTAGGGGTTGTCGTACGGGTTGTCGTAGGGGTTGTCGTAGGGCAAGGCGTTGTTGTCGGGCATGTAGGACATGTCACAGATGGCCCTGAAAACAGACAACATTATATGAGCTCTTTGGTCGCTGTGGTGTATGTATACGGTGTGAATTAAGCGCCACCCTTTTACCGGGAGGTTCTTGGGTGGAGTCATGACCAGCCTGCTAAACTATATCGGCTTAACATCAAAGAGTTATGTTCAGAACGATGAAGGGGCAAACAATTTAAAACTACATATTCATATTCCAAATGTCTGAGTGCATGTTGATACATTTCCCCATTCCACAAGAGCCGTCACCGGCATTTGTTTATATTTCAATATACCTCGTTGACACAGTGTTTAAAACTTAGACAACTTCGACAATCGGTGCTGTATTCTGATTTTTTTTTATCTACACGACAAATAAACTTGATATTATATTTTAAACCGTGTGTTTTTGTTTTTTCCAAAGTATAGCTTATTCTTAAGAAAGTTTATTCAATCTTGTTATATGGATACCATACAAAGGTTGATATTACTTGTGGGGCAATTGAACTCATCCGTCCCATCGTGGCAGTCGCTGATGCCATTGCAGATCTGATAGGTTCTCAGGTACGTGCATTTCCCTCAACTGCCCCGGTCGCAGCGCAGCATGCTTCTCACCGCTGAAAAATAAACGTGATGAATCAACCGCTGGCAAATATGCAAGCTCACCGCACCGCTTTATCCAAATCAAAGCACTGACAGTACTGGTGTGACGATGCTTTTGAAGAGGATGGATATAAAACATCAATTTAAGTCTATCTATATCACCGCACTTGTGTATGTTGATACGAACATTTGGGTACGATAAAAAATTTGGGTACGAAAATTTTGGGTACGAAAAAAAAATTGGTACAAAAAAAATTGCGTACGAAACATTTTTGGTACGAAAAAATGTTTAGGGGTACGGGGAAGTAGTACCCGTGGGTAACTTGACCCATTGAGCGAAACTGGGAGGCGGGTCACATTCTTGTTCATTAAGTATGCCAATACCTTCATGATGATTCACGAAAGTAGGTATGAGCACATAGCCGGACCATGTGAGCTCAATCGTATGAGCACTTGACTATCCGAGTTCGCCCACGAACATATGGATAAGTTAACTAATAGCGAAATGACATTATACATGTATATGCTGAAATCTAACAATCGAACGAAATATCAAACATGGTATGTACACTTAGATGGTTGTGTAATTTCTGTTAGAATATCGTATTCAATATGTAAATTTTAAATGATTGTGCTCGCACTTGAGTTTGTTTCCTTGTTTGAGTCTATACGCGCCTAGGCTGCACCCAGTCTGTGTATTTGTGTTTTTCCAAGGTAATGAGTTACCTCCGCGCTGAGGCTGCATAATGTTGGGACCCGGAGTGTGTCCAGCACTCCTACCTAATAAGATTAGATTGACGACAGTTGGGACGAATTTTTAATGATAGCTGCAATTTCCAGCTATTTGTTTTGTACTGAAATACTTTTTAATTTTTTATATGGTCAAATGCTGCGGGGGGATGAGATTATCCGGAAAAAAAACACCTGTCCGGAATGGTGACCACAAAACAGACAAAATATAACATTGCGCCGGGAGCGGGAATCGAACCGGTGTCGTTAAGGTGAAAAAGCGAACGTCCTTACCACTTCGCTAGCGGGACGAACAATTACGCAAAGAAATGTTGTTATATCTATACATATCATAGCAGTGCAGCGTTTACAATTTGCAGGTTCGAAATTGTTCGCATTCTTTAGTTTTGTGATCACGTAAAAAGTAAATATTACATGTTTTTATTCGCAATTTATTTACTAAATCGAGAACAAATATCAAACAAAATAGATAAAATATATAGTTGTTTCATTAGTCCATAAAAATAAAATGGATGTAAAATTACTACTAATTTTAAATTAACGTTCTGATACACTTATTGAATCTGTTTCCTCACGATATGCTGTTCTATTAATATTTACCTTTATCAACACGAACGACAACTCTGCTAGGAGAATGTTATCAATGAATATCAACGAGCAATCTCCTACGCAGTGGCGAATACCAAGGGAAGTAACTGAAAAATCGAGTTATCTCAATCGGACTGGCTCGGTCTTTTACATAGGTCCCCATTGTGAAGAACTTTTTTACTGGTTATCAAACCTTAGACGACGCTATTCCAGCATCGTCAAAAAGTAAAGTCTTACGTTTATAACTAAATCAGCTTCAGTCGCTAATTTGTTTGAGGTATGTGTCAGTTAATAATGTTGTTAATACTGTTGTTCAAATGTTTGATGTTCTTACACATTCTTTATTTTACAAGATTTTTAAAGTTTAACAGATTTACTAAAGTATGTGAAACTGTTTAAACAGAATTAAGAATACAAATGTATGGTCCGGTTTCTAGTTGACTCCTGACCGATAAAAAAAGAATATACGATAAAAATGTACTGAAATGAATCATTAATTGTAGTTACATTTTTGCTGTAAGCACACACCTGTTATTGGTCTAGAGTCAACGTGGATGTACATAAGTGTAGCAATGGAAATGCTTTTCCCAAATTCTCGACTTTTCGTAAGATTAACAAAATAAAGTCTCTTGCTTCATCAGTGAAAAAAAAATAAACAAATATTGCGACACACAGTTTTATTAATTTGTGTCAATAGGATAATTTTCATTAGATTTATGCTATTTGTGCTTACATTAATAGTAATACACGTTTTTATTACATTTGAACATATGAAATCTGCTAATGATTTCTAATGAACATCATACCAATCAAACACACAATAAAGCCACAAAGCGCTTATATCAATTGTAACTATTTGTTGTTGTTGTTGTTTGCGTACATTTCTGTCAGTTTTTGCTGAGTATGTCTCTATATAATGTACATAAGCATAATTAAATTCTATTTGTATACACTGACACTCGAAAATTAACCCTAAAATGTGCATAGTTCATAGTTGTTTGTATGTGACTAAGGGGTACCCACACATCAGTTCCATTGAATAGGTAATACATTTTTAAATATACGGTCATGCATTTATTCCAGTGCATTATGACATAATTTTTGTAAATTTCAGTTAATATATCAAGGTCAGCTTTTCAAAGAAGGGTATGTACTTGAAAAGGGTAGTATAATGAGGCTGTTTATACATAATTTTCAAACAAATGTAAAACTGTTTTGTTCATGGATACTTATCAGACGAAATCGAAAACATAAACATGGTTTATTGCATTTTAGAAAAAAAATATGCATAATCTAATACAGCGTTTAAAATACACAGTTGTTTAGTCTGACTCAACGATTGCGTGTAACAATAAAACTAATCCAAACGTTTCC
This sequence comes from Dreissena polymorpha, assembly GCF_020536995.1. Taxonomy (NCBI): domain Eukaryota; kingdom Metazoa; phylum Mollusca; class Bivalvia; order Myida; family Dreissenidae; genus Dreissena; species Dreissena polymorpha. Next base: position 8,556,484 of record NC_068359.1, on the reverse strand, counting down.
GGGTTCGAAAATGTAAATAAGTCCAAGAAGGCTAAGAATTATGAACTACTTTGTCAATAACATTCAGACACAAGCATCGCAATTTAAATAACATACTAATAAAACAGAAACTAGAGGTATTAAGCATATACAACTTACCAGGATAATATCTCGGTGGCCCTCTGTGACTATGTCTGTTCCTGTTTCTGTTCTTATGCCCTGAGGTAGCGTGTATCTCCAGAAGTGCAAATACTAACATGAACATCTACAAAAAATAGATATAAGCAGTCCAGTTGAAAAAGCAAACACTCAAGTGATCAAGACATAAACAGGAAAATAAATGTCTACAGATAACTTTACAAATTTAATATATAAAAAAATAAACCGAACAGTTATTTAGCGGCTCACCACACTTACCAGATTCTGATTCATCAATTATCCATGATTTATCAATGCACTTCGACGGCTGAAGTACAAATACTGAAAAGTTCTTACCAAAACGTGTTTGGCGTTCATATTTCCGGCAAAAGGCATCAACTGAGTGTACACATTTTGATAAATATCAAGCCAGCTTATGTAGCATTTAAATTGCTCATATCTTTGATGTTAAGGAAAACCACGGACTAAATCTAAATAGTATTGGCTAGCTGATGGTTTATGTTCAAAGAACTTTCGACGCCTCGACAGGACTTTTTTTTATAAATATTAGTTCTCACTTTCAAAAGAGATAGATAGTTCTTGCATTAACTTTGATGACTTTGATCATTTAAAGTATACACCTTAATCACACTAACTTTAATATCTATTTTTTTACCTTTGAAAAGGGTCAATTTGTTCTCTACCTCAGTTTGGTTACTTTGATCTCTTCGGTGTTTAAACGTTGAAGCCTAAAATAGTGTTAAATTATAAGCGGAGCATTTTCCAGCTGAATGTTTGATCTATGTAAAAGTATGGAGCCATCGTGATGCATTCGACCAAGCTACTAAAATCAAAGAAAGCAATTTCAGCAAAAATTGTCTACACTTTCCTTTATCAAAGTCATCAAACGCGGCAGTGTAGTCTAGTCTGATTCGCCTAGAGACACATGATTCAGGTCGGTTTGAAAATTTCAAAAGAAACATCAACTGAATAGTAATGACACATTATATATTTGTTTATCTTTAAAATTATAGTTAGGTTGGATAGGATTGTTTGTATCTGTTTAAAATTGCCATACAAGATACAATAGTTTCACACGAAATCCTTAAAATGTCTATGTTTGATCAATAGGCCAGACTAAATGGTGATGCATTTTCAAGTCAAAAGTCTGTGTCCCAAAGAAAGAAAAGTGAACTGCATACCCTCTTCAAGCACAATAACATTCAGACGGGCTTTCGTGTCGCTTTAATGAAAAACATAACACGTGTTACCCTTAGTCATAACATGTTTGGAGAGAGGCTCCATTTGATACCGGAAATGGTATACATTAGTATACTCAAACGTTTTGAGCGTTCTTCAAATCTACAAATCTCTAACAAAGACAAGTTACGCCCAATCAACTATCTTGCAAGGGTATAAATAAGCACACAACTAGAAACAATACGCTTGTTAAAGGTACCTTTTAACGTTTTGGTAAGTTGACAAAAGTTTGAACAATTGATTCAAATTCGCAAATTTTTAGTTGTTTGTTATGATATGTGTGAGGAAACAGTAATACTGAACATTTACCGTTCTCTTAAATATCCATTAAATGCATCTGTTAGGGATTTAAAAACCTGAAAATAATAAAGCGTTGCGACGCGAAACGAGAAAATAATTTGGGGAGTTCTGTTGTTGTCGTTAAATTTTGTGATACTACAAGGATTGCGTATATAAAATATTAAATACATGATAGTATGAGCATGGATGGACGAGTGGCCTAAGCGTTAGACTTTTACTCCAGGGGTCAGTGGTTCGAGCCCTGTTGAGGTTTCCTTTTTTATTCGTGTTTTTACTGGAGCTTTTTAGATCCATTCCTTACATTTATCAATTAAAAGCATTTAATGACAAACTTCAACACATGCCCAAATCTGCGAAAACATCAATTTTAGATGTTCTTTGTAAACATGTTTGCACTTTCAATTGTGTTATTATTTAGAAGTGGAGCTTGATTAGTAATCTGTTTGTTTTTTTCCAAAATTTTCAATTAAAGGTGAGGTATACTGAGCAGAACACCTCCTTGTTATACATAGTTACATAGATGACTAATCCTTCTGAACATTCTTGGACCTAGCGACTACAAAAGATCAAACAATATTTCATTTAAGTCTATGTATATACAATCCGCCTCACTCATCGCCAAAAGCATGGGCTTAAAAGTATATGTCATGTGTGGTTTTAAGAAGATAAAGCGAGTCCCTCAGGTAATTATATTTGATTTAACAGTCATTTAGTGCTTTGATTTATCGCTATTTTAGGTTTATATATAACTGTTGTTACAGGCTTGAATTTCATGTGTGTGTTTTATTGATTGTTCATTTAACAACACATTCCAGGCTTTTCTAGCTCGTAATTGAATGCAAAAACATCACTTTTGGAAAACAGTATTATTAAATATTAGTCAGAATAAATATAATACACAATTATCATTTAATTACTTAGTGCAAAGCACTATCTTCAATTAATGTTTTGAATTCAACATGACGTATTTTAATCATTCATATATGACAATTCGAACATTCTTATCACGAAATTGCATTGAAAAGAAGAAGAAATCAATGTGAACATGTATACAAACATAAGCCACAACGTGTACACATAGTGTGCATCAGCCAAGAAAGAATTGCCCAAAACATTTTCTGTTAAAGTGTGTACTGTATTTCGTAAATAGTTTAATAATAAGTTTGACACACATTTTATTTCAATTGTTTTAATTAGTGTTGTCTTCTGCACATGATGATTGAACAATTGCACAGATTGATAGAAACAATATGAACATTACAGGAATGCTAGTTTGACTTACTGGACCTTGTTGGTTAATATGAGTGTATGTTCTCTTTAAAGTAGTTCTCATTTATTGTGTTAAGCAGATGTGAAACTTAGTAAGATGTTACACTGAAGTTAAAATAACGATATTTTTTCAATAAAAAATCATTAAATAATTGTAAGAGGTTGACTTTAGACGTAACCATCACATCACTCAATGTTTTTTACTCCAAATAAATATCTTAATATATATTTATATGGATGAAGGATGTGTTAAGGTAAATAAGTAAAACGATTTCTCCAGTTCAAAGAAAACATATTAAAATTGTCCAAAAAAGCTTTGCACGTATTAAATTTAACACACATTATATCAAAATAAATTGACACTTCTTTATGTAAATGGACAATTGACACTTCGATATCTACATGGACAATTGACACTTCGATATGTACATGGACAATTGACACTTCGATATACACATGGGCAATTGACACTTAGATATGTACATGGACTATTGACACTTCGATATGTACATAGACAATTGACACTTAGATATGTACATGGACAACTGACACTGCGATATGTACATGGACAATGACACTTTTTTATGTACATGGACAATTGACACTTCTTTATATAATTGGACAATTGACACCTAGATATGTATATGGACAATTGACATTTAGATATGTTAATGGAAAAATTGACCTTTAGACATAAACAAAACATTCCGTGTTATGATGTAAATGTTCACATTAAGTTACAAGTTCGTGTTTTGCATTAAGTATGGTATGACAGCGTGTTTATTTTTAAAAAAATAACTCAGAAGATGTTCGAAATATGTATGATATGTTTTTTGAAGAAAGATGCCACCATAATTAACACATTTTAAAGAATATGATATTGAAAAGATTCGTGTAAATCAATAAACACCAAATAAAACCGATTCTTCGAATATTGTTTTCCATAAAATATAAATGCGTTAACAGTTTTACCATGCAACTAATTGTTGTAGGGCCATGGTAATGATCTGATATATGTTCGTCCATTAGTTAATTTATTATTCTGTTTATTATTTGTGTCCGTACCGAAATCTATTTTGTAATTTTAACAAGACTATGTGTGGCGTGCATAGTCCATGTTCTGTTGTAAGGTCAAGGTCACAGTGGTCACTGTTTGTGAAGTTTGTGCATATTCTGTATTTGGATATAATAAATGGCGTAATGCCTTGTTCAAACTTCAATTGCATATGATGGTTTACAACTGGTACAATGATCATCATATGAAGTTTCCGTGTCGAGTGGAGCAAGAAATATGACTCGCTTAAAAGTTAATGTCATATTGGGCACTGAGGTGCTTGAATGGGTTTCAAACTACATTGGCACGACTGTTGCTATCATATGAAGATGTTGTTCATGATTTTTATTAAAAATTTGTTAGGTGTTGTTTTTGTTTCGGTTTCAGTTATGTCGCAGTGCAATCGATGATGGACCTTGCCGAAGTGGTTACTTTTTTCCACACAGAACAAATACAGAATGATTACAGTCAGGTGTAACATTTTTCTGGCACTTTTATGTCAGACACACACACACACGCTCACACGGACTCACGAACCCCACCCACACTTATAATAGTAAACACCAAAATTTTATAAATTGTTCTGGGTAAGATAAGCAAATGATGTTGTTTCTAAATTCAAATACCAAGTATTTTGTGATTTTCTACCCACATGAAAAGGATTCGTCACTGATTTACTATATATACATGTTTTTGATAGATACTCGATTTAAATGATTTTCGAATGATCAGAAAAAATATTTTCACTGGGATTGATGCAGTAAAAAGTTAAAATGTGCTTTTTTATGATAAGGAAATGCTATAAATCAATAATCCACCACAAACAAACTAATTTTTGTCTTTAATTCTTTTGCTACCATTTATTCTCTTCGTTAAAGATTTCAACCGGAGAATATCCGCTCCGATAATGACGTCATGACGCAAAAAACGGCGTTATTTTACCCCCCAAAAAACTGCCAAAATTATCAATGATTTTCAATGTTTGTAACGGTGATTTATCTTTTTACAATTCATATTTTTGTTCCATTAGCCACAAAATGCAATAAATTAAACAAACACAATTATAAATAATTATAACATTTTGGCCTCTGATGGTATTTGAATAATGGTTTATTCGAAGCATATTCGATTTCGCTTCCATGTCTGGATCATCAAGGCTTTAACAGCATATTATAAACGCAACTGTTGTAGCATACACTTTTGCAAAATTCGCAATTAAAAAGCACTAAAAAACGCGCTTCCCTCTGATATTTTTCATATTTCTAACAAAATAGTATTTTGGATCTTGGAAAGAGATAAACTAATATAAATATTAATGGAATCTATGACATTGTCAAAGAAATGTCAATGTGTGATAATGTTCTTTAAAAACTAGGTGGTTTGGGTAAGGGCGCATGCATCCAGCATTGTTGTAGTGGTATCTCTGTATGTTCATGTTCCAGGGTTTCACCGGTCGAACACCGGTGATTTTAGAGCCACCACGTTGGTGTAAATTGTAAGGTATCTTTTGAAATTCACAAATTTGCGATTGGATGCACACAAAGTAAAACATCTTGGCACGTAATAATGTATTGATTTATTTATTAGAATATAACTTTGTCCAACATGAATTGTTGTTGAATACATATATCAGTTACTATTTGCCACATGACAGAAAATATACAATAATCGCCTGTGTAACCGGTCTCGCCGTGGTGCCTTCTACTAACACGGTCTCGCCGTCGGGCATGGTGCACACGTCGTGGTCGTCGCTGAAAAAAATGACATCGAAGTCAAGCCGGAACATATTACAGTATTATTTCAACATTGTATAGACCTTGTGAGAAAATTAATTCTCGCTCGTGGATACAATTAGTTGGGATTTAAAATACTTATAGGTATATGATAGTGTGTAGATTATTTATAAGTTTATATTTAAATTTTATTAATTGTATATCGTAACTGGCTATAATAAACAAAGGTATGTGGTGAAGAGGGACACAAATAATCGACGAAATGTCCACATGCCATTGAGTACTACTTCTTGACAAAACGTCTATGAGGTTAAAGAAATGGTTAACAACAAGGTTAACAGGTTAACACCAACGAAACAGCAAAGTTGTAATTAACGGAATGTGTCATTGGTTGAATAATCTTCAAGATAAAGCTCTATAACATTGTTTTTAGATTTTGTTAAACCAAATGTATGTGAATATGTTGACCAAATACATATTTGCAAATAGACGTGTATATACGAAAATTCCTTAGGAATGTCCAGTGGTCTATAATATACATGACATAACGTCGTGTAAGTACTGAATTGTTCAGGTTCCATATGTTTCATCGATGATCAAATACGTGACATATGAAACATAACAAGGAAAATAGTTCGCTTTTCTCTAATTCTGAAATGATATAGCATTAATTCTCGATGTCCAAGTGTCAATTGATCTTTAGTTTGCCTCACTCATCAAGTTTTTGTTTCTTAACACAGACCACTGTGAAGTTGACACATCATTGACCAAGCTATAATATAATGACACAATAGAAGCTAATGTGATTTTAAAATTACCTGTTCTAATTGAACCTCTCTACCCCCATGTACAATTTCTCTTAACATTTCAATAGATTGCCCACGACAGCGTCATTTTCGGTGCATGCGCTTTACCCTATTTACTTATTCATTATTAGCTTTTTTGTATTCGGTTAGGGGATCATTATATCCGTTAGCATCTATGAAGTTACTAAGTTACTATAGATGATGCCGAGATTTGGCACTCATATTCATAACAATGATGCCACGTTATGACAGTGCTATTTTTACATAATTACATGTAAACGAAGTTTAATTGATAGTCCGATTTTAAGGTTTCATGCGTTATAAAAAAAAACGTTCCGGTTTTCTATTGTCTGGTAAATAATCATTATGCAGTTTCGTTTGACGGTGCAGACTTCGATTGACTTTTATTCATTAACGAACCGATAGTATAAAGCTGTGTTTATTTTGGGTTGTTATTTCGCTGGTTTGGATACCTTTTTTTAATATATGACATGTTTTGGTGATAATCTCATGTCCAAGCTGTGATCAAGTTCCTCAAAGTTGGTCTTACTTGCTATGCAATTAAGTTCGTCGGCCCCGTCGTGGCAGTGCATGACTCCATCACAGACTTGCGCCGGGGTCACGTATGTAGGGTAGTTTTTCTGGCCACACTGGAGCCCTCCTCGTCCTATCACTAAATAAAGAAAACGATTTCTTAAGATGTCCATTTCAGAATGATAATTGTGATAAATGTTATATTGAACACAAAGTTTATAATCGGGTTCGTATTTTTATGAAAGTAAATGCCATAAATTCTATTTGAAACTTTTAAGGCCATGCATTAACTTACGTTTATCAAATATAATTATTTGCAATAAAAACGACGTTTTCCTGAAAAAATATACGTCATTTACTTTTATAAGCACTTGTTTCCATTTAACACAACTTATAATTTCTGTTACACTACTTTTAAAAGGTATTTGAATTATCATTTTCACATGGCATGCGCGATCTTTCTTATAAACAAAGCAGGAAATCAACGATTGGTTATGCTGCAATAAATATGGGCGGAGCTAAAACATTCAAAGCAGGCATTAACAATCAACCATTTGAGCCGATACATTTCCCCCTAGGGTAATATAATGCAACGTTTTCTCACGTATGATTAATTTCTTGCACAATAAATGTAATCATTTCAAAATAAGTAATATCAAATTATGAACACACAGTTATTCAAAGTGTTGTCATTAATGTCACCTCGAAGATATACACGATATATATCTAATTCAAAATTGCAATTATGCGAGTTCGTTTTCTTCGTGGTGGTTACCGATGAAGTGGTAAAATTTACACAAATTTGAAACCCTCTTATTTTGGTATGTATAACATCGGTAAATTAATTAATTATTGTGTAGCCTAGTTAGGAAAATCCGTTTCGGCGCTCACATTGCGTGAACACATCTTTTATAGATATTAGAAATTAACATTCAATACGCGTAACAATTCATAAAATACATATGTTTAAGTAAAGTATTTTGCTGCATTATTTCGAAGTGCATGTAAAGTGTTTTTAATTCGCCTTTTTTTCCGATTACACGCAGGAAATCAACACTCTTAAGCGTTCGTTCGTTCGTTCGTTCGTAAGTGTACACTTAGTATATTTCCCTATATGCATTTTGTTTATAGAATGCAAAAGAAGAACATGACAATACATTAAGTGTATCTACCAATTCTTAAATGCTTAACCCATTTATTCCTAGCGTCTAGAAAAAAGGCCTTGACAAACAGCGTAGACCAAGATGAAACGCTGCATGATGCGACGTCTCATCGGGGTATGTGTTGTTTGTTTAAAGGAATTTCTGTAAGAAATATTCTAAATATAGAAATAAGTATACTTGACATCCTTAATTTTGGAAATTAATTGATCCAATTTAGAAGGATGGGAGAGTCCACTAGGCATAAATGGGTTAATACTAACAACTCTTATTTTTATAGTTACAACTTCAAAATTCAATGTCTACATACCGTGGGGCCCAACCCATGGTTGTGGGCCTACCCATGGCATTTGGTGGCCTAGGCCGATGTCTGCCATCAGAACAGTCATCTGAAATATACCGATGAAAGTGAGAAATGGTTTCCAATTTTCTTTTTATATCCAGATCATAAACAATGCTCTGGTGTTCCCATGCGTATAAATTAATAGCCTTTTAGCTTATCTTAAAAGGTTTGTTAATTGGCAAATTAATAAAGATAGTGTTAAAATTGTTATTTGCCATTATAATATAAAAGACAAGTAATATTATAAATCTAAAAAAGTCTAAGGGAAACACTGTCAAACAAAAGCCAAGTTCTATTGTTGTTTTCCAGGAGACTAAATAATCATGGCAAGCTGTATCATCATGTTTGTCGTTAACCCTTTGCATGCTGGGAAATTTGTCGTCTGTTAAAATGTCGTCTGCAGAATTTCTAAAATTAGCATTTTCTTCTATTTTTTTCAAAGAATACTATCAGAATAGCAAACAGTTTGGATCCTGATGAGACGCCACGTTTTGTGGCGTCTCATCTGGATCCAAACTGTTTGCAAAGGCCTTTAAAATTCAGTTCCCGCACTGAAAGGGTTAAAACAACATCGACAAAAATCTAAATCGTCTTTAAGTACACACAAATTTGGACATTAATAGATTAAATAATAAAATACAATGCTTAAATTATACTTGTATACTTTACTTATAATATGGCAATACTAACTCAAACTTACTTCGTTTGAACAAAATGTATTTTAATGATCTATCGTGAGAATACATGAAACGTGAGAATACATAAAACAAATCAGATATGTAAATGAAATATTCTAACATTATGAGTTTTTTTTTTTGTTATTCTTCATAGACAAATACCACACTTATTTCTGTTACTAAAAATAATATACAATGGCAAGCCCGATAACGCTTTAACCCATTTATGCCTCTCCCATCCTTCTAAATTGGATAAATTTATTTCCAAAATTAGGGACGTCTAGCATACTTATTTCTATATTAAGAATATTTCTTACAGAATTTCCTTTCAGCAAAAAGCGCAGACCCTGATGAGACGCCGCATCATGCGGCGTCTCATCTGAGTCTACGCTGTTTGCCAAGGCCTTTTTTCTAGACGCTAGGCATGAATGGGTTGATACAGTCAATTGCATAAATAGTAGTCAAATTATGTTAAATCGCAATCCGTTTGACTTCATCGTTGTTTTAGGCACTCAAAACAATTCTTTTACTCATGACGTGTGCATATTTAACAACATACGCTTACATCCCCATGGTTTAAGTCCTACGCAGCAGCACTTCACATCATTGTAAAATGAATAACAAACAATATTTAATCCATTTATGCCTAGTGGACTCTCCCTATTATTCTAAATTGGATCAAATTATTTCCAAAGTATGGGATGTCTAGTATATTTATTTCTATATTTAGAATATTTCTTACAGAAATTCCTTTAAGCAAACAGCGCAGACCCTGATGAGACGCCGCATCATGCGGCGTCTCATCTGGGTCTTCACTGTTTGCAAAGGCCTTTTTTCTAGACGCTAGGCATAAATGTGTTAATCGATATATATCTCTGAAATATAACATTTGTAATACAAATAAACAGTACCTTTATAATCGGACAATCAAAATCAAAATATTTCCTTACCACAAGGAGCGCGATAAATGCTTGCATCTTTCCTTGACGAGTGTGTGTCTTTCTCAGGGCACTGAGTTGTGACATCACCTTTTATACTAAACATATACGTGTAAAAGGTTCTATTATGTGGTTACGCTATAGACAAAGTGTCTTTAGATCTATAACGGTATTTCGCTTTTATGTTTTTTTCGTCTATAGATACACCGCTTATAGTTGATTTATATCTTTTGATGTTGCCTTTGATTTTATAAAGACATATTGTACAAAAATGGCATTGACGTGTCATATCACAAATTCAGTTGATATTGAGAGAATCTGCTTGAACTTATGTCAAATTTAAAATGCGTATTTGGAGAAATTTTATATTTGAAAAATACACTCTACCATAAATTTCATTTTATGACTTATTATTTCATTTTATGACTTCATTAATAATTTTACCGCCGTAAATGAAGTTTGAGTGTAGCACATTGCAGTCAATCTGTATGTGATTGATTCATGAATTGTTATTTGGTCTTCCTTTTTTCATAAGGGATTTGATTGAAACTTCTATTATGTAATTACCATCAAGTGTAGATGAACATGGCACTTTTTTCACCCCAATGATGAAGACATTTCTTCGCTATTTGCCGTTGCACATAACCTAAAAATGGGTTCGTTGGTATTAGTACCGTTTGTAAAAACGCTCTATTGAAATATGTATGGAACCGTCATTTTTCCTCTGCGAATCCTACTTTGGTAGTCCTTTATTACATATTCATTAACTGGGCCTTTATTATGAGATATTTAATCCAAATCGTGCTTAAGTATGCTTCTTGTCTGTTTGTTTAACCTTTGCATTCTCGATTAAAAAAACTTTGATCCACGTACATTCCACCAAAAATCATGTCTGGTATTTATGATGTATAGTGATGATGATAATGTTGATTACATGATACCATTTATGATTAGGATTATGATGAGTATTACATCAAATGACGATGCTGATGGCGATGACGCTGATGGTAATGATGGTCATTGTAACATGTGGTGGCATTTGAGGTTTTCGGGAAAACATTCGTATCAGTTGCAGAAATGTAAAGCCGATACAACATTTTAATTTGAGTTCGAAATATAACATGTTTAAGTTATGATTTTCGTGTATGGTTATATTAAAGGTTGTAAAAACTTCTATCGGGTATCGTGTGTTACCTTCGAAACCAATAGCAACTTTTCATTACATAGATTTCATTGAAATCATCTAATACCTAGACAGAAGAATTGTCAATTACATATCAATTATATAGAATTGTATTGAAGTACAATAAGCATGATACGTGCATTACTTGACAGGCTTCTGAGAAATCGTTTTGAAACTGTCATATAAGGGGAGGTAACGTTTTACTTTTCCGAAGTTATAATACGTGATTGTTTGTTATCAAAACGGACGTTCTACCAAATGCCAGTCAAGCTTTACAACTTAACCACATCCTCAATCTCTATGCAAGTGGTAAACATATATTCAAAATTTTCAATAAAGATCATTACAAATGATCTGTGATTTTATCGATTTTGATTGGGTCGTGGTACAACTCACTATATTTATGGTCTAAGCATTTAGTTATTTCTGTATATACTCATAAACTCAAAACTTATTGGAAAAAAACAACAAGAAAATGAATTAGTGTCACGGTGATCGCATGGAGCACTTTACTAAACCGCAAAAGCGAAGATCAAATATACTTGTATTTATATCTATATGTTTCCTTCAATAAATTTTCCTCATAAATTAGCCATAAGCAACATACCAGACTGCAGGGTGTGTTTATTAATTGAAAGATCAAAGGAAATCAATATATAGTTGTAAGTTTAATTTGAATAGGTGCTTATATTAATCATTAGCATTGCTTGTAAATAAATAAATAACACATAAAGTATTCTAATATATGTGCTTTAATGAATAATTAATCGACAAGGCTGGTCTCTAAACTTCGTTTGATAAAAGAATTATTAATCACAATCTCGTTAGACAAAGTAGCCACAACTTGGGTATAATTCTCCGCCAATACCATATACCATATATAAATGAATGGAAAGAACATGTTTTAGTAATAATTGAACTGTTTGTTCACCTCTGGCCTCAGGATATTTAACTTGTTTCTTTTACATTAAAGCCTGGCACAGGAAGGCCTTGGTTATACCTCAGTCACAAATAGACACCGATCACCGTCCGATCAGCGGCCGACGTATTTTTGCGCTCATCGTGCTGGCGACCGGCCGATGATCGCACGGAAACCGGGCCAATTTGTAACATCGGGCGGCGTCCGGATTAATTTTAAGTCTCACTTAAAATTTTACCCGACGTCGGGCCCGGGAAGGAATCGTGTTGAGATCGAAACAAGATCGGACGATCAACGCACGGGTATCGCCCGGCGATCGCCCGACATCGGATTCATTCAACGTGTATCGGCAAAAGTAAAACTATTTCCCAGAGGCATATACATCGGCCGGCGAACGTCTGATTGCCGGAGGGCCTCCGCAAGATACCCGACGGACGCCGGACGATGCTCGTTATGATACACGTACAATGAATCCGATGTCGGCGCACGCCTGGCGATAACCGTTCGTTGATCGTCCGATCTCTTTTCGATCTCAACTCGATTCCTTCCCGGGCCCGATGTCGGGTAAGACAAACTGTGATATAAAAAATTAATCCGGACGCCGCCCGATGCTACAAAATGACCCGATGTGCGTGCGATCATCGGCTGGCGCCAGCCCGACGAGCGGAAATAAACGTCGGCCGCTGATCGGAGGCTGATCGGTGTCTATTTGTCACTCATCGGACGGCGGACGGCTCCGACGTGTCAAGTCTTCCTGATGCCTGGAGATCGGACACATCGGCCGGCGACCGGATTATTTGTGACTGAGGCATTAGCCATGTTGCGTTTGTATTATTGGCGGACGGTCTCTGGCTTGTCGTTTAGCTCCAAGTACCTCCCTAAGTGTTCAGTTTAGGTTGATTCGTTGAAAATGTTTAGAATTCATAGAATTTCAAAACAAATAAACAAAAACGATTGTTAAATCTAATGTCTGTTAGGTCAATTATATTTATATCACAAAGTTAAAAAATCAATTATTAAAAAGCCAGTATTTCTTTTACTAATTCCGAACATTTTCAATGTCCGGCTTTGCTTGCGGTATTTTTGCCATTTGTTACTTGAAAAAGTATAATCCTTTTGAAAAAAAATACTTCTGTCCAGCAATAATACGGGTAATGCGCACGAACGGTCCAAAACGTTCCTACACCGGTTTAGAATAGTTTTGAACCAGTTCGTACACCATATCCGACCACGTGAACTGTGGAATGCCGACCCCTTTGGCAGCCAGTCTCAGTGATCTGTGTCGCTTTCGATTCGGAAAAACGCACACAAAATCATGCCCTTTAGTACGTTTTTTATGATTTTTAATAGATATGACGATTACAATTAAAGGGATTGTAATACAGAATTACTAGAGATACAGCCTTCGAAGTTTGTCTCCCTTGACATACGAATAAATAAATTTTATTGTATTTTTGTTATTTTATTTACAACATAAATTATATTAACAGTAAATAACACTATTACAATTAAAAGCAAAGCAGTCGAAATTGTTATAGTAACAACCTTCGTAATTTGTTTCCCCTGATCTGTGAATAATCAAATGTTATCATATTTTTGTAACCTTATGTGTACATAATAAATAAACTAAATAAGTAATTCGAGGACATCTGAAGACAGAGTAGTAAACACTTATTGTAGATACTGTTTTCGTAGTTTGTCTTCCTTGATATAGGAATAATCATTTTTTATTTAATTCTTTTTACAAGGTTGTATTTTTTATATCTGCATAAATTGCATTTAGTGCGGTTAAATTGCTAACCATTGAATTTAAATAAATCGTTAGAACTCACAAGAACGCCGTTTGTTTGAATTGAAAGGTTACACTCTACCACGTTAGTAGTCAATGCGCAGATAATAACAATAGACTGCGAATTACAATAACCGGTACGTATATGTCAAAATGACTTATTCCGCATTTATAATATTGCGTTAAGCATATGATTTTTCTTCAATAGAATATAATGAAAGCACGACTTGTTTTTCTCTAAGGCACAAGGTCATTCTTAAAATGTTAATTTAGAATGGTTAGAAAATATTCGAATGTGCCCGTCTAATTGAATATCACAAATTGTTTGTAAAATTTTATCCCGATGTTATTATAATGGCTTTGTGTGCATTCAACAACTTTTCTTTTAAAGTATAGAAATAAATTCAAAGCAATGAAATGTTGATGTTTAACGAACTAAAATAATAGATGTTTAGAATTAATTGACGTTTAGAATTCACATCAGTTAAAACTCGAAATTACAGCGAAATTAGAGCTTTACGACTTTTCATTTGCAAAAAAACTCGGTCATGTGTTTCTGTGCAGTCTATCATACGACACATAGAAACTTTTTGTTTCGCTAATTAACACTTTAAAATGTGTCAGTATTGGACTAAAGCTGGGAATAAATGAGTTAATATGCAGTTAACTTTACATCTAAATTACTCTGAAGATTGCTTTAAAACATGCAAACAAAATGGACACATTAAACTTGTTAACTTCCACTTTACAGTTTTAGTACTTTCTGTAGATGAATTGTTGTTTTGCTTTTCACAAAAATGTTAAAATTGATGAAAGAAAGAAACTTACACACTTTGATCGCTCTTCTCAGTATTTTTTTTAATGGAAGAAAACATATTAAGGTAATTTAAAATATAGAATCCGTTTTTGAAATGCGTCCCAGGAAAGTGTCCAGTTTTGTTGCCAGGAGCTTCATTTGAACACATTTTGGACCTTATACAAACCAAATATTACCGTTCGTTTCTGAAGAGTGATGTGTCACCTCTAGAATGTGTTTTAGCTGTGTTGACCCGCATACGGATCAAACGGATGAGAACAATTTAAGAGTCCCCAAGGATCATACCTATGAAGCTTTGTGTCAATCCCTAAGTCGCATAGGGGATGTCGGTTGAATAAAACATTCAAGAACAACAGACGAAAAATCAAAGGCGAAATCGGAACCTCACTATAAGCGTATGGTGTGCACAGGTGAGCTAATTGGTTTTTTACAAGTCATACAATCTTGAAAAAAAACATTGCAATTACGCAGAATTGATGCAAGCAATTTCCAATTACATAGTTTTTATGTTCAAATAAGCCTTTGTATTTTCAAGTCATTATAATAGTTAAGTCTGGAAATAAATCTGCAGTTTTATGTTTCTGCAGTGTCATGTTTCTGAAGTTTCATGTTTCTGCAGTTTCATGTTTCTGCAGTGTCGTGTTTCTGCAGTGTCATGTTTCTGCAGTTTCATGTTTCTGCAGTTTCATGTTTTTGCAGTGTCGTGTTTCTGCAGTGTCTTGTTTCTGCAGTTTCATGTTTCTGCAGTGTCATGTTTCTGCAGTGTCATGTTTCTGCAGTTTCTTGTTTCTGCAGTGACGTGTTTCTGCAGTTTCATTTTTCTGCAGTGTCATGTTTCTGCAGTTTCATGTTTCTGCAGTTTCATGTTTCTGCAGTTTCATGTTTCTGCAGTGTCATGTTTCTGCAGTTCCATGTTTCTGCAGTTTCATGTTTATGCAGTGTCGTGTGTCTGGAAATAAATAATTGCAGTCATAAATTTTAAATAAAGCAAGTCTGTGACAGTCATTTTTACGATCGTAATTTGTAATTGGATCATTAAAGCGCCACTCCTCACAACCTTAAAAAAAAACCTCTTCAGAAGTCGTCTCTAATGGACATCTGACATGACAACACACAATCTACAACTAAAGATCGCATCGGAATCAGTCAAATAATTAAAAATATATTTAATGAAATCACAAACAATGAAATTTGTATACCAGGTTTTAATGTCATCCGGAGAGACAGAAATCGTAATAGAGGAGGAGTAAGCTTATTTATAAATGAAAATATTGCATTTTCGGAAAGAACTGATTTACACGGTGACACTATTGAGGCCGTTTGGGCTGAGATACATCTTGTAAAAACTAAACATATCCTGATTTGTTCTTACTACCGGCCTCCGAATCAAAATGATTTTACGGATCATTTAGAAAACATTTTATTGAATTTACGATCTAATTTTGAATGTTTTTTAGGTGATTTAAATATTTGTTTTAAACCAAAATGTGTTCACTGTTCACTGTTAAAAAAATGAACTTTTATTAGAACTTTCTAACCTGAAAGAACTGATTGCTCATCCTACTAGAATAACTGAAACAATTTCATCGATTTTAGAGCATATCTTGTGTAATCAAAGTAATAAAGTTTCACAATCTGGTACTTTACCCATAAATCTAAGTGACCATTGCCCAGAATATTGTACAAGAAAAACAACCAAAGAAAAAAATAAGTAAGCATAACACAGTTCATGTTCGGTGTATGAAAAATTATACTGTTGAATTTATTAACAAACTGAACAATTTTGATTGGAATTTTATGTTTACCGCTGAAATTGTACAAAAATCTTGGTGTTTTTTTTTCAAAGACAAATTTTTTTACAGTTTTTAATAGGAAACTCCAACCAAAGAAGTTCGTTTAAAGCAGAGAAAAGAGCCATGGATGGATTCGAATATTTAAGAACTAATTAAAAATAGGGTACTATTATATGTACACATTTAAAAAACTAATAATAAGGAATTTTTTTCAGTTGTTTTGTTCATATAGAAATAAGGTGCAAAGGTCTGTGAAGAAAGCAAAGGTAGAATATAGATGTGATCAATTAGAAGAAAACTAAAACAATCCTAACAGTATGTGGTCTCGTAAAGATCGTTAGGTCATAGCAATAATAATAAATCCTCACCAAATGTTGTTTTAAAAATAGAGGGCAACCTAAAGCTTAAAGTTAAAAGCTTAAACAATAGCCAATCATTTTAACCATTTTTCACAACTGTTGCTTCAGTACTAGTTGATAAGCTTCCTGCTGCTCCAAATCTATTTAATACAGTATCTAGCATTTTAAAATCATTTTACAGAGACAGAAATCCTGCTCACAATTCGTTAAGCTTCATATAGTCTCTGATTACTTTGTTTACAGAGAGTTGAAAAAATAGAATTTTTCTGAAAGTACTGGGTTAGATGAAATTCCGGCCAGATTTTTGACAGATTTTGCTCCTTATATCAAAACTCGTATTAAATTTTGATAAATAGCTCTATTGCTAAGAATATAGTTCCCAATGATTTAAAAAGTGCTTAAGTAAAACCACTGGTTCATAAAGACAATAGGTCCGAGGTTTCTAATTATAAACCGGTTTGTACTATGTACATTGTTTCAAATTTTTTAAAGATAGCTGTATACAACCAGTTGGAATCCTTTTTTGCACGGTCTGGTGTATGAGTATCAGAGTGGCTTCAGGGGGAACTACTCCACTGACTCCTGTCTTATTTACCTGTCGGATCATATACGTGGACAGACCTCTAAGGGCTTGTTTAATGGTTTGATTATGTTGGATCTACAGAACGCTTTCGACACTGTTGATCATGACTGTGAATTGGTGGTTTCGCTCGTACCTAACTGATAGGATGCAGTCTGTACATGTTAATGCCGCTAAATCGGTTTTCGAATCGGTTGTGTGTGGAGTTCCCCAAGGGAGTATACTGGGTCCCCTCTTGCTTTTGACTTCCATTAATGATATGAAAACAAGTTTATCAACCAACTGTAAATTAATACTCTATGCTGATGATCATGTTATAAATTCTCAGGCGCATGTAAAATATCTTGAGTCAATTTTTGGATGCTGATTTGTCTGGTACTTCTATTGTAAATAATATCGTCAAAAAGGTTAACTCTAGACTTAAATTTGTATATAGACAAATTGCTTTTTTGAATAAAAGTCTTAGATGAAGCTTATGTAATCTTTCGTACAATTACATTAAGATTATGCATCCTCTTCGTGGTATTGTGGGCTCACGAAACAGCTCAAGCACAAGCTACAAATAATCCAACATATAATGGTTCGCTTTATTAACAATTCCCATTATAGAACATCACTTGATGTATCGAATTTTGAAGATCTTGGTTTATTGAACGTTGAGCAAAGATGCAAGCAACTTCGACTTAACCATATCCATAAGATTTTCTGCAATAAATGCCCAAGCTATATAAAAGACAATTGACATGACGCCTTATCTATGATCGCTCCGCCCACTTAATCACGTTTCTCAGCGGGTAGCAAATCTAGACAAGCTAACACCAAAATGGCTTCATTGCCTATATACTGCATGTAGATTAACTCGATATTCCGAATTATTTTTATGGTCTTTCTGACACCATATGACACTTGTATTAGGGGTTTGTGTCATTTAGTTATTCTGCGAATGCAAAAAATATAGGTTTATAGAGAACATCAGCTAATTATAACGGGTTTTTCGGTACATGAATAACGGTCTCAAACGCTTGCGCGCTGACCGAAATCGAACCTGTTATTACGTGTGATGTTGGTATTAGCAATAAATTAACACTTCTTCAACTGCATTTACCCATGTTATTTCCGAAACATTCCCACTTGTGTATTTGACACGAAATAGCGCTTTAAACTGGGATTTCGGTGAAGTTTTACACGCTTTCTGACACCGAGTGTACCAAAATTCCACATGTTATTACGTATAAAAGTGATATTAAAAATATTAAACATTGCTTATGGGACATTTATCAATCACTTTAATTGAAAGTGCAAGACAGCACAATAAGTTTGGTGATTGTCATATAAAAAGTAGCGCTGTATGAAGGGGAATTCAGTAAAGCTACCTGTATCAGACGCTGGCGCAGGTACCGACTTCTCTAAAGTTCGGCATTTATTGGTTATATCAGTAATAATAAATCTTATTATGTGGCATTTATCGATTCGATTCTATTAAAATAGAAACATATAATCGTTTTCACTTGTTTCTGACACACACAAAACTCGATTTTGAACGGGGATTTCGTTAAGTTACGCAAAGTTGGTACCAATCTTCTCTATTATTCTACAAGCACACGTGATATAATTCATACTTAATAATGCTTAGTTATTTCTAACATAACATTTCCAGTTTTTTTAAATAAATAAATGCTCCATAAGGTTGATCTCGGTAATTCTACACATTGAAGCTTCCACTTGCTCTTGTCAAGACCGCATTTCCGCGCTTGAAATGGTATATATTTAATAATCTAACTTATGGATACCGAATGTCAGAGTTACATAAAACCTATTCACACCGTTTTTGCCTTATTTCGTTTCCGCCTTTTTTTCGAACAAATCAAATGAAACTCGTTGAAAAAAATGAGAACTAGGCATTCGATCTCAAAGGTGGATTAAAAGCGTTCATTGGTGACATCACATGTGTAGATACCGTTATGAATATAATATATCACGTGTCACCTTCTAATAACATGTATAATGGCAATAAAGTGCATTACTATCAGAGTAATAAAACACAGCACAAATTAGGCTTCATGCTGGGTTTTATTTCTCTTTAAGTTATGCAGATGAACCTCGCTTCTGTATATTAATGACCTAGTAACTGATAAAACTATTTAAAAAACGTGAAATATTATGTGATAATCAGATCGATAACATAAACTATTTAAATCTGCTAGTATATCCGATAAAAATATATTATAATTGTCTTTGTCAGTGTTGACGTTCAGTTGTTCGTGGTGACGACCGCATGCATTTATACATCTCTTACACTTCTCAAGATCTCTATTCTATGGAAACGTATATGGTACACCCTGATACTGTGATGATGTCAACATTCTATGACGGCATGATATGAAAAAGGTGTCATGTCGTCAAAAATAACTCATCATGTCGACTAAAACTACGATGGTAAGTCATTTTCAAAAGAGCATGACGCCTAAAATTATGTTGATTTATCGACATAAGATATGTTGTCAAGACGTAAATTATCCGCATGTTGGAATAAGAGTCTAAATCTCTTAAAATATTTTATCCTTAAGCCGTTTTGTAAATTTAACTATTTCTGTGTTGTTTACTGTATGACGGCATATATCTTGATGACTTGCAAGTAACAAAATGTTGACATGGCGATATAACTGAAGGCGTCGATATAATTTATGTGGACAAATGGTGTTGTTTAAAAATTATGGAATCGTATATGGTACCCAAATAATATGGTCATGCAGGGGCGTAGATAACCTCCCAACATTGGGGGGGGGAGGGCGGTCCAGTTTCTGTACTTGGAACATAAAGAGGTTCGTTTGAGAGGGTTGTCCTCTCCCGTGGTTCCGGAAAAAAATACAATTACAATTAATATTGTGCGTTTTGGGGGAACTTTCATGTTGATATAAATGTTATTATTTTCTTTCCAAACACTCTAATTACAACATAAAATTAAGTAAATGTTTATGTCTTTTAATGACGGAGTTTAACAAGTGATATGAGAAATAAAAACATTAACATTACATTCACAATGGATATATTTTATTACTGATGGACATATTTAACACCTAAAAATGGGAGAGTGTTATAAATAACCACGTCGTGCCCACGTAGCGCAATGCCCTGGCGTGCGAGGTACCGTATGCTGCGTAGGATTTGCAGCAGCTGCTTCCGGTTGTCGGCCTTCTCCTAAGCGTGCCCCGCTGACAGCATCTCTCCCACGTCACGCGTCGTGGCGGGAAGCGTCACCAGTCGCTCGACCGCCTCCTTGTGGCACTCGCTTTCGTCGTGCTTCCGGAACTTCTCGGTACCCGCTTTCCAGTTGGAGAAGCCGTCACTGATGAAGCTGCCGTCCACCTTCGTGTTGCCGATCTTGCCCAACTTCTTGGCCGCCATGCAGAGATGGCAGAACGCAAGGTCCCGGCTCTGAAAAGAATAACATTGTAATAAATTTTGTGTTAAATATTAATGAAAATAATAAGAAACATTATTAAGCAACAATTTTTTTTACAAAACGAGTATTGTTTGTATGTTGTGTCTTTTTTTCTAAATTTCGTTTGTATTTAGATCAACGTTATGTTCATAAAAGATAAGAACGATCGCAAATTAAAATTTAATACTAATATACATACCTCATCGTAGTGGAGCCATGTGAAGGAATCAAACCAGCAAGAATGGAATGAACGCTGTTCTGGCTTTTTCTTCCCGAATGTACGCTTAGGAAACGCAAAATTTCGAGGCTGATTAGGAATACTCATTTTGAACATTAAACAATTACATATATGATATTGTTTCAATGATTTCTAATCAAATAATAACTGATGTACTTAGAGAACAAAAATATTTTCAAACTAATTACTGTTTTTCACGCGTATATTTACTCAAAATTGTTTTAAGTGGCAGTTACCTTTGAATTGAAGCGATCAATTAAAATTAAAAGAATCGCCTGTCCCTAATCAAAACACCGACAGTGCAATCACGGAAAAGAACAATAAAACAATTAACGCAATGACATTTACCCCGGCCCCTAGTTTATGACACCTAACAAGGGATATTGACACATCACTATTGGAAACCTCAGAGCAGACGGAGAGGGGACACATGGCTTCTGCACTGACGGCGCGTGATTACCAAAATACTGGTTTTGTGGCGGCGATTTTTTGGGGATTTTACGTTTATTTATATAACGATGACTAGCCGAAATATTGGGGGGGGGGCGGCCGCCCCCCTGCCCCCCGTTATATACGCCCCTGTAATGCCGAATTAGTTTATATCGACTTACTGTGAAATAACATGGTATGTCGTCATAGTTTTGGGTTTCAAAATCTGTGTTAGGGTTTCAAAAAATGCTCATAACTTCTATGTCACTTCAGATATAACCTTCATATTTGGTAAGCATGTGTATATGGACAAGACTTTACCATGCGCACACAATGTTTGACCCCTTTTACCTTTACCTTGAACTTAGGGTCCGCGTTTAGGTTTCAAAATCAGCGTTCAGGTTTCGAAAAATGCTCATAACTTCTATCAAAGCATTTTTCGGGGGCATATGTCATCCTATGGAGACAGCTCTTCTTTATTCAACGTTAACCATTTCTATAACTCTCAAAACATTTGAATGAAAGTACAAAACACTGTTATTCATGTCAATGTAATCATTCTGATTCGATGAGTTATTGCCCATAATGTTTCTATGTCTGCACTCAGTAGTCACTAATTGAATTTGTATAAAAAATATAGAAGTACCAAGATGCGCGTACGGTCACATATGTATATATGTAAATGCATACGTACGTACGTACTAATTGAATTTGTATTAAAAAATATAAAAGTACCAAGATGCGCGTACGGTCACATATGTATATATGTAAATACGTACGTACGTACGTACTTACATACATACGCATGCATGCATGCATGCATACATGCATGCATTCACGCATTCACGCATTCACGCATTCACGCATTCACGCATTCACGCATTCACGCATTCACGCACGCACGCACGCACGCACACACACACACACACACACAGACACACACACACACACACACACACACACACACACACACACACACACACATACACACATACACACATACACACATACATACATACATACATACATACATACATACATACATACATACATACATACATACATACATACATACATACATACATACATACATA
Organism: Dreissena polymorpha; assembly: GCF_020536995.1. Lineage (NCBI taxonomy): Eukaryota > Metazoa > Mollusca > Bivalvia > Myida > Dreissenidae > Dreissena > Dreissena polymorpha. The sequence continues at coordinate 8,533,650 of NC_068359.1, read as the reverse complement.
CATACATACATACATACATACATACATACATACATACATACATACATACATACATACATACATACATACATACATACATACATACATACATACATACATACATACATACATACATACATACATACTATTGGTCCTTTCAATGCCTATATCAACAAATTGGCTGCCCAGTGTTTAGCTCACATAAGCACTTATGTGCTAATGGTGATATTTGATCGACCTGTGTCCGTCGTGAAACTTTGCCTTGTGAACACTAGAGACCGCATTTCTTGCCCGATCTTCATGAATCTTTGTCAGGGCATTTATTTAAATCATACCTCAACCGAGTTCTAAACTGGTCATGTGGGGTCGGAAACAAGGTCACTTGGTCAAAAAAATAAATACCTTGTGAATACTCTAGAAGTCACTTTTACTTTGCCAAAATGTTTGTGTAAATGATATGTCGCTTCTTGAGTTCGAAAATGGTTCTGGTCGGTTGAAAAACATGGCCGCCAGTGGGCGGCGCAGTTTTCCGGACAAGGCTATAAAGTTACATTGTAAGTCACATTTTTCCCTATCATGAAACTTGGTCAGAATATTGGTTTTATTGATTTCATGGACGAGTTCGAAAATGGTCAAGATCGGTGGGAAAATATGGCTTTTAGGGGGTCGGGCAGTTTTCTCTCTCTATATATAGTTTGTTTGAAACTGGTTCTGGCTGTCAAAAAACATGGCCACCGTGGGGTCATTTTCCATATATTTTATGTAGTAAAAGAAGCTTGTGAACACCCTTAAAGACACTTTTTTTGCAAATCATTATGAAACTGTTTTTTCTTTTTTTATTTTTTTATATTTTCCAGTGTGTATATGTATATATATATACGACCAATGATGTTTAAATTGTACTAGCAAATTTAAAGGCATAGAGAGAAACATTAATAAGAGCATTCAATGATGCAGATATTTTTTAGTGGGTATAGATAATCAATGCTGTATAAATGATGTAAACATTGTAAAAACAGATGAAAATTCAATAATCCTCGCGTTTAAAATCAATGTCTGTGATAAAATGGTATTAAAAAGTTCCCATTCTCTATCAAAGGATTCTTGTTTTTTTGTAATTGAAATTTTTCTCAAGTTATCATATTCATATTTGAGGTATTTCTTGGCTCCTGCTATGCTTGGAATGATTTTTTTTGTTTTACACTTGTATAAGTATAGCTTTAAAAATAAAATTACATTATTTATGGTACTAGCAGACTTCGTTAAATATCCAAGAAGAAAAGTTGTCTTATCAATAAATGGAAAAGATTGTCTGGGTTACATTTCGTCAATAATTGTTTTAGATATCTGACATTCCCAGAATAAATGTTCTAAAGTTTCATCACTTTGTGTGCATAAAGAACATAATGGATCATTAGTAATTTTCCTTTTATTTAAGAGACTATTTGTTCCAAGTATTCTGTGAGTTATTCTATATTGGAACCACTGCACTTTTACGTCATTGGTTATTAAAATGGTAGCTAAAATATGCAATTCCATTCTTTTTTATTAATTGTGGCATTAAGTTAAGTACACCATTTTGCTTTTACTGATGGTTGTTCATTATTTTTATTTATAATGATGTATAGTCTTTTTGCTCCAGATTCTTTTTTCAGTAAAAGTTGTAATAAAGGGGGCAAAAAGGGTTTTATCATTTGTTGGGTGGGACAAGATACTTTTTTTTTCAAAAACTCATCTATTGCTTTTTTACCCCTGTATAATGAATGAAATTTATGTTCAAATTATACATTCTATTTATTTCATCTAAAGGAATAAAGGTTCCATTTTTAAATATATCCCCTATACAATGAATTCCAGCATCAAACCATGACTTAAAGAAAATACTTTTATTTCCTACTCATATGTTTGGATTGTAGAAAAGTGGATAATATAGAAACTCTTCTATGTTTAAATCCAATTTATTACAATAAAGTGAGAAGCTTTTTAAAACATCTACCCAAAAAGGATTTCAAATTCTATTAGCTGTATTTAAAGCGTAATGATAACTGCAATTAAAGAGTTCATACTTATCAAAATACAGTTTTGTGATGTCTAACCAATTTCCACTAAAGCATTGAAGTTTTTGTAGCCAGGTAAGTTTCAATGCTGGAATAAATGCATCCAAATTGATCATTTTTAAACCTCCTTCATTATGTTCTTTAACGATCGTTGTGAACTTCATTTTACTATGCCCATCCCAAATAAAACTGAGAATAGAAGATTTTATTGAATTTAATATGGTAATGGATGGGTTGGGCAATGATATGAACAGGTGATTGAATAATGACACAATAAGTGTTTTTATAATCACAATTTTGCTAATGTGTTAAAATTCTTCTTTTCCAATTTTTCAGAATGTTTTCCATTTTAACAATTTTTTCATCGTAATTTATTTGTTAACATTTTTGACAGGTCTACATGGAAATGTATTCCAAGCATTTTAAAGCTTTGTTGCATCCAATTTAGTTTCCATTTGGTTTTTATGGTATATGAACTATATTTGTCCTTGCCAATCCATACAACATTTGTTTTATCAAAATTAACATTAAGGCCTGAAATATATGCAAAATTATGTATAACAGTAAGTGTCTCATTTAGGGATTGTTCGGTACCGTCTTATAAAATAGTAGTATCATCAGCAAACTGGGACAATTTATGTTCAGTTCCCTGAATGGTTATACCTTTCATATTATTGTTATTTCTCAATACAAGTGACAAAACTTCGGCACAGAGGATAAAAATGTAACATGAGAGGGCATCTCCTTGCCTGCAGCCCCTTTCAATAGGGAAAAAGTTAGATAAGTACCCACACTGAGGAACGGCTGATTTAGAATCTTTATATAAAACCTCAAACCAACGTTTTATGTCAGGACCGAAATTAAAGAAAGAAAGTGTACTTTGTACAAAGGACCAGGCCAATGAATCGTACGCCTTTTCAAAATCAATTAGAGAAGTAAGCCTGGGATCTCGTTTTCTTCAGTATAGTGCATAATGTCATAAATTAACCTAGTATTTCCCCTATGTATCTCCCTTTAATAAAACCCGTCTAGTCGTTATGAATTAACTTGTCAATAAATAATTTAAATCTGTTAGCTATTACTCCAGAGGCAATTTTATAAACAGTATTTAATAGAGTAATTCGACGCCTTTTTTTTATATAAAGCCTAGGTTTTTCAACCTTTGGAATACAGGTTATGATACCTTGAGTTTGTGTTATAGATAAATGACCACACTTATAAGCTTCATTTAAGGATCTGACAATAAAAGTACCAATTTTTTCCAAAACATTAAAAAAAATTCTGCACTGAAGCCAGAAATGCCTGGGCTTTTATTATTTGACATCTTTTTTAAAACAGTTAAAGCTTCCTCTAAAGTTATAATACCTTCGATTAAAATGGACTCACTCTGGTTTAATTTTGGGCAATTTATGTCTTTTACATAGTTATTAAAGTCTTCACTACTGCAATCATTATTGTGTTTATAAAGAGACTGATAATACGATGCTATTGAATTAAGGAGACCGGTTTGGTCAGTTATTTCACTATCATCTTCATTTTTAGTTTATATATTGATGTTGTTAATGCATTATTTTTTCAAGGCTACAAAAATATCTAGATGGCTTTTCACCTTGTTAAGTCCACTGAAATTTGGATCTTAGCATGTATCCTTTTAAATGTGTGCTCTGACTATTATATATTTCAGTTTTTAAATTTTCAAGTTCTTCAGAGTTTTCATCTAGGAAGTTTTCTTTCAACTCTTTAATTCTTGTTAATAATTTGCTTTCTATAAGTTTTGTTTCTCTTTTTTATAAGACCCATATGAAATAGATTTGCCCCTTAATTCCATAAGCAGGGTTTCTAGTAAAAGTTGATCACTTATCGTAAACTGTAATTCACTGTCGGGAATATCGTTTATATTTTGATAATTATAAATGGGTAGTGCGTATTGAACTTAAATATCATCAAATTATTTGTTGATTTCCTGTACATACATTATGTCTGACAGTAAAGAATTATTATGTTTCCAAAGACCTGGTTTATGAGGAAAGTTACTAAAGGTTAAGTTTAAAGTAATTATCGAGTGGTCCGATTGTAAACATGGTTCAATTCCAGTGGTTTTAAAGTGTTGCAAGAAATCTTAAGTGATTATAATAGATCCAGCCTAGCCTGTTGTATCGGATTTTATATTTACAAGGTAACAATATTTGTATAAATAAAGTTTAAAAAATATATTATACATTTAGATGGGATAATAATATGAACATTTTTTTTTAAATTGTCAGTAGCAATGAGTTTCCTCGACATGGTAAAAAACGAAAAATTGAGAACGCTTCCCGCAAAATCAAAAAAGGAAGCATTATCAAAAATGTACAATAGGAGAAATAATACTTTCATATAATTGAACAAGCATTTTAAAAAAGTAAATATGTTATAAAGGTAGATCATACCCTTTAATTCCTACTTATGTACTCTTCTTCAATGAAGAAGAATATCTTGGGGAGAAAAAGTGTTATTTTAATCTTTGTACCTTGGTTTCAGTTTTATTAAACTTGAAAGTGGATACAACAAGGTACATGTAAGGAAAAACTCACTAAGAATAATATATTGTAATTATTCATAAGTAATCATCAGGTGTAAGATGTTCTCAAAATTATTGAAAAACAGAAACTTAACTAAAGAAGCTAGATACAAGGCGATTCAGTCCAAACAAAGACCCGGAAAAACTGCAATAGAGTAAACGTATATGCTCTTAATGTTGAAAAAGTAATATATTCTACTTCTTGCATGTGTGTGTGTGTGTGGGTGTGGGTGTGAGGGTGTGTGTGTGTGTGGGTGTGTGTGTGAGGGTGTGTGTGTGTGTGTGTGTGTGTGTGTGTGTGTGTGTGTGTGTGTGTGTGTGTGTGTGTGTGTGTGTGTGTGTGTGTGTGTGTGTGTGTGTGTGTGTGTGTGTGTGTGTGTGTGTGTGTGTGTGTGTGTGTGTGTGTGTGTGTGTGTGTGTGTGTGTGTGTGTGTGTGTGTGTGTGTGTGTGTGTGAGTTTGTAAAACCTACCAACCGGGGAAAATCGTATGAATACACACCAACAAACCGGGGAACACCTACCAACCGGGGAATTCCCCGGTTGGTTTTAGGCGAAAATCTCTAATCTACGTGAATGAAATACCAAACTGTCAATTTAAATTAGAAATCCAACGCCTTCCCCGATTAGCGGGTTTGTGGCATGCACAAAATATACACAAATCTTCACCATATTACAATCGAGTGTGTATCCAGGCTTATAACAGTTCCCCGGTTGCGCTGTTTAAAAATCATACACTCGGTATTTATATCATTTAGTGAAAGTCAGTTGGAAAAATGGAGTTTCGAGCGAACAAACGCATTAAACTAAGGTAAGTTTTTTAATTATGTTTATAATTTTTAATTACTATTAAAAAGCGCTTTTATGTAAACGTTAAAGTAATACTGGAAGACGAATTCTAAAGATCGATTTATATAAATATCATTTGATTACAAAGCTTGTTTTACGGTACATATTTCAAGAATATATTTTATAAATATACGTTAAACAAAGTAGAGCTCTAGGCAATTTTTAGCTCGACTATATATATACAGTGGAGCTATCCCGGCGTCGGCGTTAGCATGAGCGTTAGCGTGAACGTTGGAATGTTAAAGTTTGCGTACCACCTCAAATATTGTCTATGTCCCTTGACATATTGCTTTTATATTTTGCATACTTCTTTACCAACATGACCCCAATCTATAAACAAGAGCAGACAACTGTAACAAGCATCTTGTAAGAATTATGGTCACTTTTTTCCACTTAAAATATGCATATTATTGATAAATCTTTGTGAAAGTTTACGTACCACCTCAAATATTTTCTATGTCCCTTGACATATTGCTTTTATATTTTGCATACTTCTTTACCAACATGACCCCAATCTATAAACAAGAGCAGACAACTGTAACAAGCATTTTGTAAGAATTATGGCCCCGTTTTTCCACTTAAAATATGCATATTATTGATAAATCTTTGTTACAGTTTACGTACCACCTCAAATATTTTCTATGTCCCTTGACATATTGCTTTAATCTTTTGCGTACTTCTTTACCAACATGACCCCAATCTATAAACAAGAGCAGACTACTGTAAACAGCATTTTGTAAGAATTATGGCTCCTTAGTGATTTTGTTATTACTACACATGCCTAAATACATATTATGTATATCATGAAATTAATGTAATTTGTGTACAAGGAATTAATGTCAATGTGTTGTACTAAATGGTTTTATGAATAACGAACTTTTTAACTCTGACTAGATTATGTGTTATACCATTTTTTATTGTTGTTGTGAATAGGCAACACAATGACTACTAGATCTACGGACAGCCAGGAACCAGGACAAACAACATCCGTACATACGGAAGAAGTCGATGGGACGGTTTGTAATATTTCACTATGTCGAAGCTACTAAGGCGTATTTTCTGGTTTGGTTTAGTCTTCAGTGAAATAGGCGTAATTTTGCCTTAAATTATATTGTGCCAATATTTATTCCGGGTGATGCTAATTGGTATTTGGGCTTAACATAACACGTACGTCGATGATCATTATATTAATATGTTATGCGAATTTTAAAAGAATAAAATATTGTTTACCAGTTGTAGTGACTTTGAACTACTTGTCTTTCAAAATCTTCATATACACAAAGAATTTAGAATTTACACCTGTCAATGAAACTGGTGCGCATGTGTATTAACCACTGTAGTTTATAAACATCGACTACATCATAATCACAAAAACGTTAATTATCGCTTATCCATTAATTTTAATTTTCAGTGTAAGACTTATACGCTGCCAATTACTGTGTATGAAACTCTGAGACATTAAGAAATTTAACTTGCGTGTTACATATGGTCATTGGTTGATATTTCATCTTAACGACAAAAAAACAATAGCGTCTACTCGATATTTTGCTATACGATACATTCTGACATGGGTAAGAAAAGATAGTTCATTTTACACCAACCACCGCACAATACATACATGATTTACCGTGAACCACAGTCCGTTCACCAGTTCTTTTTTCTTCCAACACATTTGTCCAGAGAAGTACAATACCTTTCATTTAACCGTGCATACATTTTGTCTTATTAGTATCTGTAAAAAAATATTCCTTGTATACTTTTTCGAACTTTGATAACATGTTTGGAACAACCTGGTATATGTTAAGACTTGCTACGTCGGTGTATTCAGCCAATCTTTAAACAAGCTTGATACGTTCAAGATAAATAATCAAAGATATGTTAAATTTGAAACCGTTTTGTTGAAATTGATCATTTAAATGCAACCTTTAAAAATGTTTTATGGGTGTTTTTCAGTTTGTTATTATGTCGACAAAACAAGCTATCAATCTGTTTCAAATCTTCCCCAATGACAGTGAACGGCAAAAAATAAAACATGTGATGTAAGATAAGCAAAAGTAAACTATTTTGGACGAAGGTTAATTAAACTTGTATTATACCATCGGTTGCAAACATTTACACAAAATTCTCATGTCACCTAGATTTTCTACATCTTAATAAAAAGCCACATGAGTGATGATATCAATTGAAAATGCTGCTACTAAAGAATTGCAATTTCAACTGATACTAAGTAACGTGGATGTATGAATCTTACTCTATTATTGTCTCATTGAATTGTGTTGCAGAGTACCGAAACTAAAGAACATAGCGACACTGCACACGAGTACAATTCACAAGATGCAGCAGAAAATATGTTGAACAGTGAATCATCGGATATCGATGTACGTAAACTTATAACGATTTTGTGATTGCAATACAGTACACACATTTAAACATTTTATCTAAGATTATATATAGTTCCGATTTTTTTCAAGCTCTAGTACCGAACTGTAATTAAGACATGCATTCTGGTAAGTGTTATGTTACACTTACACATTTTTATGGATGTAGTTCACCAACAACAAATTATGATGTTGTGATATTTTCATATTTTTATATGATCTCACACACAGGAAAACAACTTTATTTTACAGGATAGTGACAATGACAAAGACTATATTCCGGAAGAAGGCGATGCATCGTCAGATGAGTCGATAGTTGTCGAACTCATACCAAACATTCAAAGATTTCAAAAGAAGACAGCGTCAACACTACCTCCTGTTGAATCCTTGCAATCTCGTGAACGTGACGAATCATCCGCAGAGGCACACAAAACCAACATCACCATCGCTCAAACAAATAACAGTGAATACAGACATTACGATAAGAGATTTTATTGCATGTTTTGCGAAAAGGCTCAAATAAAACTAAAAAAAACATTTGCTTTTGCAGCATAAAGATGGGCAAGATGTGAAAGATCTATTAAATACGGAAAATTCAGCAGAAAATAAAAAAATGTATGAACAAATAAGGAACGTAGGGAACCATCTCCATAATGTTAAAGTATTGCGAGATGGCCAAGGACAACTATTTGTGTCATACAGACAAAGTCACAATCAACGCGTAGCTGCAGACGAGTATGGACCTTGTCCTTACTGTTACGGGTATTACCCGAAGAAAATCCTGTGGAGGCACACTCAAAAATGTAAGTTTACAATGCGGCGTGATCAAGAAAACGACTCGCTTTAGAGAGCAGCCTGCTATTACCAAAATCAAAAGAAGGAAGCACTATTTTAAGACGAGTAATCGAGTCCATGAGAAACGACGAAATAAGTCGCAAAGTCAAAAGTGATAATACAATCCTTGCATTCGGTGAAAAACTCTGTACAAAAAGGGGCCATGATAAAAAGCAACACAATTATATTAGACAGAAGTTAAGAGAAGTTGGTAGCTTGCTGAAAGACATGCGATCTTGTCCAGGCAATGTTGAAATGTCTTTGGAGAATTTCATGTATTCAGATGCTTTCAAATTTATTACACAATCTTGCAAAAACGTTGCAGGCTTCGACGGAAACACCAATACTTATGCTACACCATCATTAGCCTTAAAGATTGGCACAACGCTTCAGAAATGTCTAAAAATTCTAATTTCGAAAGGAATCGAAACAAACAACCAGGATCTGCAAACAAGGGCTGAGGAGCTTTCCAAACTATTTGAAATTAATTGGACGGATGACGTGTCTTCCAATGCCTTAAGAACACTTCATGAGGCTAAGCAGAACAGTCAGAAAGAACTGTTGCCATTGGCAAATGATGTCAAAGTAATGTCTGAATACTTACGACATGAAGCAGAAACACATGCAAATACCTTACAAGAATCAGCAAGTGATTGCGAGAAAAGGCAAGCATGGCATAAGTTGTCTGAAATCTGCTTATGTTTAATCGAAACGATTAGACGATGTGTCAAAAATGACAGTCGAAGAATATTCAAAAAACAAATTGACAAATGACGATGGAGAATTAGATTGATGTTTAACAAAACTGGAAAAAAACCTATGCCGTTATTTTTACCGTACAGAGATTATTGCAAAACGAGGTCGAATAGCTGCAGTACTGTTTCCAAGACAGGTGAAAGAAAATATCGACCTGCTCATACGCAGCAGAAATTCTCTAACAAACTGTTTAAATAGTAAATATCGTTTCCCAACAAAATCTGCATCATCGCATATTCGTGGGACAGATGTATTACGTTCAATTGCAATTGACTGTGGAGCTGAACATCCGAAAAGGCTTCGTTCTACAAAGTTAAGGAAACATATTGCCACAATGACTAGGCTTTTTAACTTGTCTGAAAATGAAATAGACATTCTAGCTAAATTTCTTGGTCACGACATTCGGGTACATAGAGAATTCTACAGATAACCAGATGGAACCATGCAGGTTGCCAAAGTCAGCAAGCTGCTCATGATGATGGAAAGTGGACAAATTACCAGAAATTCTGTCAATTCGCTAGACGATATTGATGTGGACGACGAATGTATTGTAGGTATGTCGCATTTTTAGTGTTAAATTCATACAGTAAACTTAATGTTAATAATGGGCTCATTACCGAACTTGATTACCTAAAGTGATAAAAAGAATTACAAACATTTTCTGAAATATACTTGTGTTATGCAAGGCAATTCTTTTTTATCGGAGACGACCAGGTAAGGCGGAATTTAAAGTGTACACTCATTTTGTGCTCAGTAAGGTTTACATTGGCTACTTCTAATTTTTCAATTTCAATGCACTAACTGCATATTTATTTGGTGTGCTTCGGTTGTTTCCATCATTGTTATATTATAAACTATATATATTTTTTGATCTTGTGATTTACACGACAGATGAACAATATTCTTCTGAATTATCAGAAAATGAAAATACTGAAGACCTTGAAACTCTTCTTCCCAGCACCAGTCAACCAAAAATAACAGACAAAGGTATGCATACACATGTGAATGCATTTAAGTTATGTATCTCCAAGTTTCTTATGTTTCTTAGAACATGATTTGCTTACATGTAATTGTTTGATTCATTAGGCAAAATAATGTTTCCAAATTTGTCGTGTGACATCGATGTCATTATCAGGTGCCGTAAGTACCTGGACGCTTTTGTCGTAATTTTGCTATGAAAAATTGTACTGAAGTATATATATTTAATATGGATATCTTACACATGGCAGTTAGCGACGTCATATGGTGTTTTATCCATGTACAGAAAAGGGTACTTCAAATACCAGGAGAACAAAACAAGCAGCCAAAAAGCAACGGAGTGAAGACGAAAACAGGAGCTGTTCACAGACACTTAGATCGTTTTTTGATAATTGGTAAATTACCAGGGAAAAAATCATTACTTGCATGTATTGAAAGTGAGAATGACCTTCACAACAGAAGTTGGAAAAATGTCAAAGACTTTTGCATAAATTTAATTGAAACAAAAAAGCGACGGGGACTTTTAACTTAAAAAAATATAACACATATAATGCACGTTTAGGAGAATACGTTAAAGGATGAAGTTGCCACATGTGTTTTGTGTGTTTTCTTGTTCTATATACTCTTTTCGAAAACGATATATGTGTGCTTATTGTATTTGAATGTTTTATTAATACGGTTCAGTCAAAAACGATATTTGTTCATAATCATATCGCCGAACAAATTAGGATTGGTATATAGTTCGGCCAAAGAGTGTTTCTTTGTACTTTCTATTACGAGTTTCTACGAGTTACTCACTATACAAGTTATTTTTTACCCCAAACTTGGTGAATATGAATGAATATAGCAAACATGATAACAAATCAATCTAGAAGGCTAAACGTTCAGAGAAGGCACAAAAAAATTCAGTCGGATAAATGGAAACAAACATTTTGTTCAAGCATAACAAACAAACACTTTTAGATATAATAAGATAAATGTAAATAACATAAAAAAACTACTGCTAAACTACTGCTACAATGTGAAGTATACAAATGAATATTTTGTCAATTTTACAAAATTTGTTTTGAATGACAGGTGTCTGACTTGCAGTTGAGTACTTAATAGTTATTTTAAAGTAAAAATTTACCAATATGTAAACTATTGCGTAAATATCGCACTAGAATTGATTAAATAGTTGTTAAATATTACAATAATTTCCTACACAGACTTTTGTGTATTTGTTTTGCGTGTAGATATTCACATTAACTATCAATTCACATATTTGCTTTGTGTATATAATTGGTATGTTTATTTTCAGAATTGAGTCACACTGTTATAATTTCCCTGTTGGTACATATTATTTTTAAGTTGGCACCAACAAGGGTCTAGCAATTGATTCACATGTGCACTCCCCAGTAAGTATATATACTATAATGTAAGTGATGCAAAATAATATTAAACTACGTGTTTGATAAGTGTTTGCTTTGGTACATATTTAATTATTAGTGTTTTTATAAAATGATAATGCTGTCAAAGTCAGCGATGATTATACGTGTATAACAACATTAATTATAACTTTTATATTGTTTTCAACAAATAATATATGGTTGACACATCGGCATAAATTTTCAGTGCTTAAAATACACTCTTTCTATTGTATTTTATGCAAAAATTAGGTACATAAGTTGGTTTACATAAAGGTAGTTTGAACAAAATACGTGAATTCAAATCTTGAAAAAAGGTGTTTGGTTTGCAAGGGATAACTAAGCGATTGCCAGTGACTATTTTCCTTAAAATATAATCTGTTATTTCGACAGGTAGAATTTAATGTAAGTTCATTATTAACGTTAACCCGTTTTTGGCATTCTCTACTCAAACAAGTTCATACATACTGTATTTTTTTAATACAGCACATGTGTAATGGTATCACAGTTGTAGAATTGGAATTCATATATTATAACAATAAATACTGATCATTATTCAGATTGACCTACCGCCGTAGACTAAGTCACTGGCGCATCAAAATGCATTGTTATCAAGTCGTTTTGCTAGTTTACTAAACTATTTTGTTTCTCAGGCCTCGCCACATTCGTTGTGAAACGTTCATGATTGTTTAAAGTTACAGATTTTATTATTTTTGAAAATGCAATAAATGTATTTAAGACAATTTAAGTGAAGTGGAAGTTGCCCTGCGTGTGAATGAATTTTCTGATGTTAACCTGTTTCAGGGGATTAAATGCATGAGTTATTTTATAATGTCAGAGTAAGGACAAAGTAAATTTACACTACTCAATCTACATGCTTATGGGCAGTTCTACTTTAAGGATAAAAAACTTCATAGTAGGTGAACATCGTGAATATTTTTTTCTGATGGAAAAAAGGAATTAAACAAATAAGCCGCCTCCCCCTCTCCTTCATTCGGTTTGACAAATAGCGTGGCCTAAAACAAAAACATTATTTTTTAGTTTTAAAAACGAATTGTATTCATTTGTTGATTAATTCACCATGATTGATATGGTATAATGCAGCACTTGCATGTTTGTAGTCGGCTTATAACTAATAAAGTCATAAATGTATTGTTTGATTTGCGTTATGTCTCGTATGCTTATTTTGATGTGAATAATATTTGAGTCAATCAAATGAGGCATTTTTGCAGAACTTATATAAGGTCATATAATAAACATATTTAATTTAAATATTGTTTCATACATATTTTTTTCAATTTTTGTACTTACTTAAATATTATCCATGAACGTGCACGCCATTGTCCTATCAACAACGGTACCATGATTACACACAATTACCCCTGTTGGTAAACGCAAGTTCCCCGTTGGACATTATTGAAGTTCCACAGGGATAGCGCGCTTAAGTTCCTCTCTTGGTTAACACAATTCCCCTGTTGGCACACATTAAAGTTCCACGGTTGGTACGCACATAGTACCCCTGTTGGTATACACCGTTCCCCAGTTGGAACACATTGAAGTGCCACAGTTGGAACGCACTAAGTTCCCCTGTTGGTATACACCATTCCCCTGTTGGTACACATTGAAGTTCCACAGTTGGTACGCACTTAGTACCCCTGTTGGTATACACCGTTCCCCAGTTGGCACACATCGCAGTTCCTCATTTGGTACGCACATAATTCCCCGGTGTGCATGTAAAATTTTCTTTGATTTATTACCCTATTTATCATAATTGTTATGTCAAAATCGTATTTTAGGTTCGAAACTTGTCTGTTTTTTATCACTTTCAGCTTTCTAGAATATGTGGAAATGGTGGTCCCCGGTTGGTAGGTTTAGAACACATTTCCCCGGTTGGAAGGTTTTACAAGTATGTGTGTGTGTGTGTGTGTGTGTGTGTGTGTGTGTGTGTGTGTGTGTGTGTGTGTGTGTGTGTGTGTGTGTGTGTGTGTGTGTGTGTGTGTGTGTGTGTGTGTGTGTGTGTGTGTGTGTGTGTGTGTGTGTGTGTGTGTGTGTGTGTGTGTGTGTGTGTGTGTGTGTGTGTGTGTGTGTGTGTGTGTGTGTGTGTGCGCGCGTGCGTGTGTGTGTGTGTGTGTGTGCACGCGTGTGTGCATCTGTGCACGTGCGTTGGTGTGTGAGTGCGCGTTCGTATCTGTAAAGTGTGTGTTTGTCAAATGTTAACAGCTTATGTGCTTCGAGTCGTTAGTACTCGATTTACACTGTAACCAAAAAAAGGGGGCTGTGTCATATAACAATAACAACAACAAGAAAAACAACTTCATGGCACCTGTCGACTTAACGAAGCTACAATACTACTCGGTCCATACTAATATGCATACATAAACAAACGACTAATGTTTTACAAATATAATATTGTACAATGGCATATTATGGGTAATTGTTTTGTCACGCTATATTCCCCATTAGTATATCTAGGCCTCTAAATGAGCAAATATAAAAGTATATATTACTACTACTTGCATGTGTGCGTGTGGATGGGTGTGTAAGTGTGTGTGTGCGCGCGCGCAAGCGTGTGTGTGTGTGTGTTTGTTCATGCGTGCGTACGTTGCGTGTGTGAACTTACACCGTATGAGATTGTGTCTTATAACAATAGACATAGATTAAGATGGATTATATTAGTATGATATGCTTAAAAAGTACGTATCTTTATCGAATTAGAGAGAGAAAAAAAGTACTTAAGTTAGGAAATTACAAACAATTAAAAACGAAGAGAACAACAGGATAAAAAAAAACACAACACAGATATTAGGGTGGTCTAGTTACAATGTCATGATTAAGCTGGTTTGCACACGTATTACAAATACGTGAATATAGACTGTTAATGATATGATACAACAAAACAAACACCGTCAGTTCTAACACGGAGAGCCCTATGTTACCGGCGTCGATTTGTGCAAGCTGAAACCCTTCTGGCGTACGATAGTGAAGCTACCGCCTTCGGCCATGGTTTGTTGAGCCACGTCTGAAAATGTTCGTAATCGATTATCTCAGAGCGCTCTTTACCTCTGAAGCGTGCATAAAGCTTCCCATTGAACGACCACGCTCGCTCCACCGTCTCGGGGTCCTTCAGCCTAACGGACGCTAGAAATTTAGCGTTCAATTTTGTCAGGCCTTCATTCAAGAAAATACCGGAACCTTTGAGTAGCTTTGCATTTCGCATTACATCCGATTTTGTTTGGCGCCGTATGAACCTGACGATGACCGGTCGGATCTTCTCTCGGTGATATTTCCCTATCCTATGCGCTATGTCTATATCCTCCTTTTCAACGCGCAGACCAAGCTTGGAACTTAAAAGGGACGACACCTGTTAAGTCAACGCTATTGAGGACTGAAATTCTTCGTCTCCTTGTAGACCCGTAATTCGCAAATTGTTTCTACGGCTATACTGCTCGTGCTCATTTAAAATTTCTGCAGTACGCTTTTCTGAGTCATTCAGCTTTGTTTTCAGGTCTTGTAGCTCTTTGTCTTTGCTGGTTATTTGACAATCTAACGATTCAATTTCCTTTGTCTGGTGGAATATGTTGCATTCAATGATTTCCAACCTTTTGACGACTGAGCTCAAAAATTTATCATTGACTTCATCGAACGTTTCCTTAATCATGGTACGAATAATGGAGGTGTCATCTTTCGTAAGGACTGTAGACAACTTGGAACTAATCTCTTCGAGCCGCGATTCTATTGAGCGAATTGATAAACTTCCATAGATTGTTGCTTGGTACTTTCCTGTTCAATTGTTTTCTTTTTCGAGTCTTTCTTGGACTTCTGCCCCTTTAAACTTTCGAATACAGACGAGTCTAATGAGCTATTGTCTGTTAACTCGCTCACGGTAGATGAATGCTGGCGTTTGTTCATGATTTCACAACTAACACGGGATTAACGGGACAGTATTCACAATAAACCCTTAAACACTCTTGTTCACTTAAGCTACTGTCACGGTGAACTATTAACATGTTTATTGATGCGTCACGGAGGCGCCAGACAATGACAATGACAATGACAATCACAATGACCTTATGTGTGTATACACATATTATGTAAATATCCAGGGTCTTTCTCACACCCCACCCGTCAATAGAAAAATACAAAAGCTTGAGGAAAGGCCTTCTCAAAGTCACAAACCTCGTTTTATTTTTTACATGTCACATCCTGTTCAATAAACTTCACATCACTCACAAATGTTATTTGTGTGCCTCACACGCGTTTTTTTTTAGTTTTTAGAATTACATTTTAAATTGATGCTCACTCAAAACCGGAAGCGGATTGTCTTGATTATGAAACTTAGTCAGAAAATTGGTATTATTGATTTTTTCAGACAAGTTCGAAATTGGTACTGATAGGTGGGACAAAAATGGCCGCCATGGGGTGGAGCAGTTTTCTCTTTTCGTTTATAATGTAAACATGTACAAACTCTAGAAGTTGCATTTTTATCCCAATCTTCATGAACTTTGGTCAAAGCGTATGTTTCCTTGATACTTTTGTATTGTACATTGGTTCTTGTCAATCAGTATTAAAAACCAGGTCGGGTAATTTTCTATATATGCTTATATTAAATACTTTGGAAGATCTTAACCTCGACTTGAAGTCAGCCTTTGTCATATAAATGTTCTGAATTATTTGCACACGAGTTTAACTAGTCTTTAATTTCATCTCATTCCCTCAGGTGAGCGACCCAGTGCCTCTTAGCCCTCTTATTTGTTTTACTTGATTTTGTTGTTTAAGGACATATCACTTTCTGAAATAGTCAGAAGTGGTTAGAGTAATGTCAAATAATAATTCCTCATATTGGCATTCTATATTAAGTTTGGAACAATATGCAGAACTAAAATATCATATACTTCAGTGATACATGAACCAGTTCTAATGAAATCTTTCAAAAAGAGTAAATAATCACATGATTTCACCTTATAAACCACTTTCTTCTTGTGCATTGTAAGTCCTTATTTATTCATTTTTTGTTCATAAATCCATTGACACCAGCTGGAACCTACACTACTGTAGAAGATAATGTTAGAGTATGATTAAATATAACACACTATAAACACTGAAAAACAAGATCATTTTTTTGTAAGAAAAACATGTAAACAACTTGAGTCTAAAAATAGTTGGGGAAAGTATGGTTGACCAGGATGACAAATATAAATTTGATTGAAACTTTTGGAAACAGTGTAAAATATCACTTTAACAAACACATTGATATATCATTATCTTTATAGTATTATCATACGCTATAAAATTAAAGGGTTTTAATTAACATGTTTTCAATATTTATGTATCTTTCATTTTTAAAATATCATTTCTGGCCCACCATACTTTTTAATTTCCCCCACCACTATAGTGGTGGGGACATATTGTTTTTGCGCTGTCTGTTGGTTTGTTTGTTTTCGTCAAACTTTAACATTTGCCATGACTTTTGCAATATTGAAGATAGCAACTTGATATTTGGCATGCATGTGTATCTCATGGAGCTGCACATTTTGAGCGGTGAAAGGTCAAGGTCATCCTTCAAGGTCAAAGGTCAAATATATAGCTTCAAAGCGGCGCAGAAGGGGACATAGTGTTTCTGACAAACACATTTTTGCTCAAGTGTACTATTTTTTTACTCTAGTTGTTTACATTTTTTTCTTGCACAAAAGTATCCCTTTTTCGGTGTTTCTAGTGTGTAATATTTAATAATACTCTAACATTATCTACTACAGTAGTGTAGGTTCCAGCTGGTGTCAACGGATTTATGAACAAAACAAGAAAATAAGGACTTCCAAAGCCCAAGAAGAAAGTGGTTTATAAGGTGAAAACATGTTATTATATACTCTTTTTGAAAGATTTCATTAGAACTGGTTCATGTATCACTTAAGCATATGTCATTTTAATTGTGCACATTGTTCCAAACTTCATAATACAATGTTAATATAAGCAATTATTGTTTTTACATTACCCCACTCACTTCTGACCATTTCAGAAAGTAATATGTCCTTAACTTTGTTTTCATTTGTCTTACTTTTTCATAATAAATACTGAAGAACAGTTTGAAACTCATTAGCTGTTATGTTGTTTTATAAATCATCTTTTTATATTTGATATTTAGAATTAGAGATTTATAATTTAAATTATCAGCTTCTATGCGAAGATTTGAAGGTCAACTTTTGTTAAATCTGAATAAAGGTTTTATTGAATCGTATATAAATGCTCAGCATTATGTATCTGCTTGATACTTCACTGCAGCTATTGAAGTGATATCTTGAATGCGCTTTCCGGTCTTTTAAATGTAAGATGTTTAGTTATCTCTAGTTGAAAATGTGCATGTTTTGTGTGAGGAACTAATTTGCATAGCCGAATTAAATACCAAAACTAACCTACTTACATCGTTGAAGCGAAGAAAAGAGCGTTTCAATTCTTATACATGCAATTACGATTATCATTCTGCATATGTTTTCAATGGTTTGGCTAAAATACAATATAATTTGGGATTTATTCGTGCATCAATTTAGTAGGCGCCCCTTTTACAATACGCAGTTTTGACTGTGTGAATGTCGCACATGGCATAATTAAACCAAGTTGTCCCACGCTCGATTTCCTCGTGCGCTTCGTGGAGGCAACTCGCTTCATTGAATATTAAAGCCCAGTCAAATGATATACTATAGCCAATCAGAATAATGTACACTAGTGAAACATAAGGCAATTGTAATTATGTAATAAACTGCAAGAAAAATAAAATGTTATTAGTCAATCGTTACTTAAATATTCGCCGTGCATTTTTGTCGTTTTACAATGATGACTGCACGTAAAATTGGCGATTAAATGCATAATTCGCTTTCAATAATCCAGTTGAGTATATATATATAGGGTCAGACCACAGACCGATCTAGTCAAAGGGTACGTGTATCACAACTAATATAAAACTATACCGGCTCGTAACAAATATTTCAAATTTTTGAAAATATTTTGATAAGTAATGTGCGATGTGGACATAATATGGAAATAAAAGCAAACTACAACCTTACTAGCTTTGAAGACTGTTCATGTTTTGGTATTATTGACACAGCTGAGTAGGTGATTTCGCTTTAGTGCAAATTTTGACGGACAATGAAGAAAGACCGATCACATTAACTAGCCCTAAAATTGATCTACAAATAACCCAATTTTGTGTCACATTTGAATAATTTTCCATTTTCTCAAAAACGAATTATTTGACCATTAAAAAAAAAAAAAATCTAATTGCAGTATGAACATTTATTTCAAACATGTACTATATACACTGGAGTTTCAGGAACAGAAAATCAAGTAAGAAAATACAAAATAAACATATCATATATTTGCGACAGTGTTAATATTAAATATAAGATTTACAATAGTCGTTTTGTTTAATATATTGAAGTTTGAAATAAAATTTTAATAAATCTTTTAAAAGAACCATATTTTAAAAGGAACATTCCACAATTTACGAGGATTTCATAACTAAATGACCGCCATGTTTTCAAACAATTAGTAACGTTTCATTGTTTGCAATGTCTGTAAATGTGTACAACAATATGAGTGAATTTATTTTAACAAACAAAATAACAACGTTTAACTACTTCAAGATCAATTCCAATAACAAGAATATCAATTTGTGTTGCTTATCGAAACATTGTAAATAAAACTCGAAACGAAACTTACTTGAACTAAACTAACTTAACAACTAAATTTGCAAAATATAACCAATTATTAAGCATATATTTGTGCATATGTAATTAGTAACCATCCAATATTTCAGTGAAGGCCAAGAACAAAGAAGTCGCACTTTCAATCGATTCAGGAACTGGCAGTTGCTCCCGCTGCATTTCACACACATGTTCTAGGACGGGTATGAAGTCATCTTTACACCCAAACTACGGTTTCTTTACAAAGTATCTCTCTTGAATACGATCAATGGTTTCCAATTCGCAAGGAAGCCGAAATGAAAAACCTCAGTGCCACTAAGACACAAATCTGCAATATAAAAAAGTTGCGAGTCGTTAAACACACGTTTTGCATGTATTAGTTAAAGAGAAATATCTAAACGAATCAATCGAGATTTAAGCTCTCTAAATGCCCATAAAATCCAACGAACACATTAATATTTATTGTTTGCAAATGTTATTTTTACCTTTATACCAAGCATTCCTGATGTAAAAATGGAATGTCTGAGGCCTTGCGTGTTTCAAAAGAGTATACCAGAAACTAAACATCTGTTCGACGCCGGAAGTCATGAACCAATGTTGCAATAATGTGATGATGTCAAAATTCTATGACGACGTGATATGAAAAAGGTGTCATGGCTTAAAAATTAACTCATCGTGTCGACAAGTCATTTTCAAAAGAGCATGACGTCAAAAATTATGTAGATTTGTCGACTTAGATCATGTCGACCAAATATATTTTCGGGAAAAGCCGGAAACATTTACGTCGAGACTTCAACTTAATGTCGTTATGACGAGTAAAATTAAGGTGGGGAAAGCTACAAAACTATGTCGACATACCATGTTATTTCACAGTAAGTCGGTATAAATTATTCCGGCATGACCACATTATTGGGGTGTACCATATACGTTTCCGTACTATTCGGCTTTGGAAACGATATAAATTAAATGTCACCAACTAATCTTTCATGATATCGATTGTCCGAGTTACATAGTCCCCATCGACACCGTTTAACCATTTTTAATCTACGTTTTTTAAGAGGAAAACAAAAGAAACTCGCTAAAGTAAAAGTGAACATACATAGCTTGTCTAGAAAATGGCGGACAGTTCGTTGCTAACTAACGCGCCCGATTAATCGATCGCTGATTGGTAGATCAGTTCTTAGATAAGAACTTGATTGACAGGCGGCATCATGTCAATTTTGTCAAATGTACAGATGTCCATTAGTATGGAAATATATCAATATTTAATTTTTATGTACCTCCAGTTGATGGCTTTACTAGTTCTTCATTTTACTATAATGGTATTAAGGATTGGAATTCATTACCTGATAATATAAAGTCCATCAAATCGAAATTAACTTTTAAGAAACTTGTAAAGAAACATCTATTGAATGAAATGAAGGTAGACGAGAATTCCATGTATTTTTACTTTTAGATTTGTTTTATTTTATAAAATTCCTTATTTTTATGCTAATTTGTTTGTGTCTGTGTATTATCTTGTCAACTTTTGAAAGACTCACTAAATATGGAAAGCAATAATTTGTAAGATCATGTCGATTTTACATTGAGAACTTAAAAAATTATATATTTATAGTCACTTATAAGACCTGTTTGACAAAATCCAGGGACCCCGTTGGAAATAAGCTTAATCATGTTAGCAAGTATAGGTTTACGGGTTAATCCTGTGTATACATCATGCCGTAATATTAGTTAGATCTGTAAAAAAAAAAGGAACCATTCACATTTGAAGTTAGAATGTTTGTAATGTTAGAAATAGTAATTATTATTATAATTAAGTCAATTTAGGCAATTTTCAACAAAGAAATGGGAGAATTTTATTCTCTTTCCAATTTATAAATAAGGCGTTCTTAATCAATTTTTTACAGTTATTTAAATTTAAATACATTTTCAAACTCAATGTAGTTAGCAAAACCTTCAATGTCCGCTTGGAGAAGTTTTGACGCAAATGTCAGCGCTTTTATCCTGCCAGGAAATTAGACGCCTAAAATTAAGACTATTTGAGCCCATGGGAAAAAGGGCTAAAGTTATGTGCGTAGAGTGTCATTCCGGATAAGTATGTGAAGTCCGCATAGGCTAATTTTGACGACTCTTTCCACGTTTATTGAATTACTCTTTTGAAGGAAGTTTCTTTTAAAATAAAATCCAGTTTAGGCTGAAAGTTCCATCCCTGACTATTATATAAATATTATATTTTATCTCGATTGCATCGAAAGCCGAATTCTTATTGAAATACGCCGCGGTTGCTCTTTGGTCATTTCTGTTCTCTAACTCGAACAGTTGGGGTTTTTTTAATCTGATTGCCACCAAACTTTCTGGAAATGTTAATAAGCATAAAAGGGCTTTATTTCCAGTGACTCAGCCAAACAGATGAAACAGTCATTAATTTAAAAAAAAGCATTTTCATCTTACTATTCTACTTCAGTGATGATGTCAAACCAAAGCAGACCTAGAGTAAATAGCATATTAGTAAAAAATATACTCTTTCCATGGGTGTTATTAACTTTGGTTGTAAAACAGGTTTCGGTGCAAGAATCAATATTAACTTTGAAACTTCATATGTAAATGCACCTTGACGAGTTCTACACGCCACACCCATTTTGGGGTCACTTGGTCAAAGGTCAAGGTCACTGTGACCTCTAAAACAATAATCTGGCAAGCTTTCATTTATTCAAAAATGCACCGCAGCCGAGCGTTGGCACCCGTTATGCGGTGTTCTTGTTTGTATCTATGTTGACACATAAACTATTTGGTCATAACAGTGCATTATGTGACCATCATAGGCAGTTTCCGCAATCTGATTCTTTGGCCTGAAAATCGGAACCCACAATCGATACTATGACGCTAGAAGTGAAGGGAATCAAGATCGATTTAAGTGTTTACTCTTCGCACCTCAAAATATTCGGTTGTTACAGTATTCGAATATTTGATCGTCCGGTAATCACTGTATTGGAGGGTGTAAAACCTTTTAAAATGAACAAAAATGCTACACACGGATTATGAACATATTCAACAGTATACATGAATAGAAAGAATACTCCTAAAATTTCTCAAACATTATAATGAACAAAACTGCTTAAAACTGATTATGAACATAGTTAACAATATACATGAATAGAAAGAATTCTCTTTAAATTTTCTCAAATATATCCACGTATGGACCGGATAATAAGGATGCAAGGGCAGTTGTTTATTTGTTGACCGCTTCAAAGTTTTGAAAATCGTTACTGACAGTCATCGAATAGATAACGTCCATGTGCTTGATAATAGATGGTAAATAATACTTTCAATTCATGTACATAAACAAACAGAAAAATGTATTCAACACGCTAAAAATATTCGAATAATTTATGTTATTCGAATATTTGACTATGTTTTGTCATTCGTAGATCATATATTTGTCAACAATATCCAATACCCATCGCCTAATAAATACATTTAGGTAACTTTATAGTCAAAATACTGTTTTGAGTTGAAAATTTTTAAATTTTAACCGATTAAGGTTCAAGATAATCAACTGGACTTCTTACACTATTTCTTTCATTACGATATAGTGTACATTCAAGACTGGTCTTCTTACACTATTTCTTTCATTACGATAAAGTGTACATTCAAGAGTAAAGTGGCATTCATCTTCGAGAACTTTACAAGAGGCACATTCCCTTTCTTCGATGGATGGGTATTGCAATCGGTTTTTACGATCGACCAATTACAAGTTTCCGTCTACATGCAGAGACCCTAATTCACGAGAGTAGATAGGAACAATCTATATTTGAAAAAAATCATATCATATAACTATGATTGGAATTTAATTTCCAATATGCACACACATGTTTTAGCTTTGTATGATTTACTTAATATGAAATTCCATCTTTGTATAAACAATTCTGTAAGTCGTGTTTAAAAAAATCTCCACATCACTAACGCCTTCGTTTAACAACACATAATTAACACCACAATTATTTAGTATGTATGATATCATAACTATTTTAACATATTTTACCATACGCATGTTTTATTAGTTTATAAGAAGCAAATACATAATTAAATTTAAAGATTGTCTAGCCTATAAAGATGTTCCACCAAGTTCATCATATATAAGATAAATCTTCGTTGGGGTTCGGACTGTTAACAATTCTTTGTAAAAATCAAATGTAATGTTTTTTATTTGTTTTGAAGTCCACTACATCTCTGAACCATAGCTTAAAAGAGGATTTTATTTGATTTCGACAAAAAGTGTCTTAAATTGAAAAGAGCTTTCAATAATTGTCCAGGTAAACAACAGTTTTGGAAAATTTCCACCCGAGATATGAAAACGATTGCGAGTCGGGTTATCGGCAATCTATGTAACTGGTTATCGTTAAAAAATAACTAAATATCCCTCTGTTATATTCCTACTTTTATAAATCAAAGCGATGTAGGCGCTGAAGGCCTGGGGCTAGATTTGGTTTGATGTAAAATGCATTTAGCATGTATCGTCCGAATATCTCCCTTTGTCCGAATGTATACGGATTGTCCCTAGCGGTTGAGTGCAGAAGCTCAGAGAATAATTCTTGTCAAATTAACAAAAAACTAATATTTATCATGGTTTTGTTGAAAACACAATGAGAATCTATTATTGACATACCATAATTATATCGCCGAATATCTTCATTTAAAGGGACCTTTTCACAGATGTTGGCATGTTTTGAAGTTTGTCATTAAATGCTTTATATTGATAAACTTAAACATCTGATACAAAAAGCTCCAGTAAAAAAACAAGAATAAAATAAAAAAGATAACCCTCAGCAGAGCTCGAACCACTGACCCCTAGAGTCCTGTAGTAAAAAGTCTACCACTAAGACCACTCGGCCATTCTTCCGAATACAATGTCACAAGTATTTAATACTTTATATAAGCAAGTAGTTTCACAAAATATAACGACATCAACAGAACTCTCCAAATAAATAATGCGTTTTGCGTTGCAACGCTTTATAATTTTCGGGTTTTTAAATCGTCAAAAGATGCATATAATGGCTATTTTAGAGCATGGTAAATGTTCAGTATTACTGTTCCCTCACACATATCATAACTAAAACGAAAATTTGCGAATCTGAAACAACCTTTTTCAATTTTGTCAATGGACCCAAACGTAAAAAGGCCCCTTTAACATATTTCTGGTCTAAAGAAAATTCCAGTTCACCTAGTTCAGGCGATAGCGTCCATATTATATAACGATTATTTTAGTGGCCGCGAACTTACCCTGATACCTTGCGGGTTGGAATGCAATGCATCAAAGTGAGGTCACGCTTCCACTGCTGGAACGACGGCTTGTTTAAAACTTCATTCGTTTACGTTTTTAATGTTCAATTTCGAAAACAATGTAAATGGTTTGGCAAAAACGAATATCAGGATAGGAACAAACGATACTTTTATGAACGTAAATATACTAGTACAAAGACAGCAAAATGGAAATAATTACTAAATATGAGAACATAGCCTTTAGGTACCAACGCTCTGGCGCTGACAACCTCTAAATATAAAGAGGGCACACACAGACTGTATTGATGTCAAGAGTTGAGTGTAAAACTGTTCTATCCATCAAGCCTTTTCATTAGAGATAAAATTATTTCATGCTGATCAAGCAGTAAAACAGTGTTACATGCTATACTACAAAGACGCGGTCATGTTGCCAATGTTCTGGGGGATTATGCTCAAATCAGCCAATAGAATAAATGAAGTGTATTCATTCGTGTATAGCCGCGGGAATTTTTATTTGAATTTTATTGGACACTTACAAAGGTCAGGTAAGGTGAAAAGCTGGCTTAGACAGCTACGCCGAAAAAAAACAATGTCGTACCCAATGCTAAGCAATTTTGCTTCAATAATATTTTACACTTTTAATGACGCTGTCATGTTTTATAGTGATGTTCTGTATTTACAAGGCGGGTTATTCAGGTCTGCGAAGAACTACTTTTATTGCTCATGAATTAATTGGTAAATCGGAGTTTTGGGAATTTGGTTTTTGGCAGCCAGCCATTTCGGATAGGCACAGAAATTGATATCATTACTATGGCCTTCGGGCTACGCCCCAGGCCAAAAAAAAATACTTAAGTTTTGTTGTTTGAAAACTTCTAACTTTCATCTGTTACAATACTGACGTAAACATTAAGTCCTCACAGTAAGCACTAAACGTAACGTACACGATTTTATTTTGGAGTTGAATGATAAAAATATTACAATCGGCTAAGACATGCAAAAGGTATGGGCATATTCGTGACGTCATGATTCGTGATGTCCCATTTCATGTTTGACCTTGAAATCTTTTGCGACGAATCAAGAAAATAGCACGCGCTGTATTTTAATTTTGGTTTTGTTACGAACATATTGATTAATCATACGGACTATAACAAAGGTTAACAATTTTGTTTTATTTAATATGTTATCATAATAGAATAAAATATTGTTGCGTAGCAACGATGAAACGGAAAAAAGTATAGAACATAAAGTTCAAGTTCAATTATTATTATTACTATCGACAAATATAAGCAAACTTATTTGTTTGAATGTGACGATTACACAATTCAAACTCAATGTAAAATATCGGTAGAATGACACCATTTAAGAAAGACGTGTAATCTACCCTCAACAAATGACAAATTGCCATTGAAATAAAAAACACACCAAACACAACACGGAAATGTAACTGCTTGTATTATGCACACTAAGGGTAAGACAAAAGGTGACCTGACTGACTAATGGGGTTATTTACCCTCGGGACTTCGGTTAAAAACCATTGCCCGAGCACACTGCTTAAAATAGAACTCTGCATAAAAAGCCGAAAACGGCCATAAAATGGACAGCCCGATTTTACTGGGCTGTACCATTGGTATAAATATAAAACTTTGCAGTGTTGGTGCGGTGCCTTAATAAAAATCTATTGGTTTAAAAATATATAACCTTTATATAAAGCGTTAAAAAGACGCAGTGCTCTACAGTGGATAGGCCTAACGCGGTTAAAAAGCGGCGTTTTAATTGGTTGATGCGCTTATATAACGATGGCGCTGATTGGCCGAAATTTCTTATTAAGGATTGCCAGTAGGTCAATCCGTTTAAAAATAGATTTTCCCACGGCTGACTTTGTATTTTTTAAAAAAGTAAACAATAATGGTTTATATGCAAAAATATAAATGAAAGAAAAAGAATGAGTTAATCCAAAAGAACTTGGAGTTGTTTTATAGTATTAGATTACTATGTTTTTGTTACGTTACTGTACTTATTATTAATTATTATCATTCATAAGATGTTGTTATTGTATGTTATTCTTTGTATTGTTTTTAAAGGAGGAGAGAGAGAAAGAATAGCCCAATTTTTATAAGTAAAGATGGTGAAAACACACATACTGTTGTATGTGGCAGCATCATTACCAGACCCACTGTTCAGTATATACTGCAATGGGTTTGTTGGAGTCTTTAGACTTTGTGATCTGTGTTTTAAATGTTTGAATCCAAATAGGACTATTTTAATATATTAATTAAAGAAAAAGGAATACACAGATGTGTAATATGTTTGTGTAACAAAATAATAATATTTGAGGGTTTTCCAGATCACAAAGTGGTTGAACATTGCCACAATATGTTTACATGCATAGTCAAGTACCATTTTTATGTGTATGTTTAAAGTTTAAACTAAACGCCAAACAACAAGACCTAATCATAAGAGAGATATGTTTATATCTAAGAACATTAATTAATTAATATTAAAAAGGTGACCTTTTGCCACAGCAGCCTTATATACCTTGTCGAAATGCAAAGCCCAGGCACGTTTGTGTGTGAAAACTAATTTTCATTAGCACATTTTTCACAAAGTGTGAATACTTCACACACTGTCAAATTAGTCATATTAAATATGTTAGTATGATTCTTAACGTCTAGTGCGTCGATGCTGTGGTAATTTATGATATTTTTCACGAGAAGGCATAAGGTGACGAAGTGAAAGTATAGCGTTTCCGACAGATCGTGACAAATACGAGATACTGTGCGCTGGCCAGCTGAAGGAGCACACGAAGAATATATTTAAGACGGAAATCTATTGCATGCATAGCCATTTAACCAACATCATGACTAGCAGCATGAAGTTCGTGACGTTTTTTATCTGTATAGGTTTTGCCACGAATTTTATATCGACAGCTACAAATGCAAATTCGGTGGAGGAAGCGGTGATATCGATATTCCGCAATCACGGACACAATTTTTGCCCGGGGACGGACGTGTGCTTGTCCAACAGGTCGGAACTCCAAAGGACTAGGGCTACCGACAACTGGTCCTCATGTTGTACTGGTATGGACATCGAAAATTTATTAAATATTTTGTTAAAAAATAATAAATTCATGCTGCAGTTAAACATAGAAAACATGTAAACATGTATACTAATTTTGCCATCGTCGATAATTTTAAAAAAAGTTATGACAATTGTAAACGTGTGTCCTAATAAAATATATGCCAAATTTTTAATACGCATATTTTGGAACATGGGAATCAGTTCCGATTTTTCGTTAATATTTCTTTTCAATGTTATAATATTTATTGTCAAGGTTAGGTGTTCCAATCATGTCATCGGATGCCATAAGCTGATTGCCCAATAATTATAAATGTAAAGTTATTACATAATTATTTAATAAACAGGTAACGCTCGACTAAATTTATGTCATTATGAGTGCTTTTCCAGAACATGGTAGATAATATGTAATTATAAAGATCTTTAAATACAAATATTTATCTTGTTTTGCTTAATGTACACGTCTCTCATACTTAATATTTCTGCCTGAAAAACGAAAATGGCATGTATATTTTTATACAATTTTATTAGCTCATCTATTTTTTGAAAATAAAATATGAGCTATTGTCATCACCTTGGCGTCGGCGTCGGCGTCTGCGTCGGCGTCGGCGTCGGCGTTGACGTCCGGTTAAGTTTTGCGTTTAGGTCCACTTTTCTCAGAAAGTATCAATGCTATTGCATTCAAACTTGGTACACTTACTAACTAACATGAGAGAAATGGGCAGGCAAAGTGAGATAACTCTGGCGTGCAATTTGACAGAATTATGTGCCCTTTTTATACTTAGAAAATTGAAAATTTTGGTTAAGTTTTGTGTTTAGGTCCATTTTATTCCGTAAGTATCAAAGCTATTGCTTTCATACTTGCAACACTTACTAACTATCATAAGGGGACTGTGCAGGCAAAGTAATGTAACTCTGACTGGCATTTTGACAGAATTATGTGCCCTTTTCATACTTAGAAAATTGAAAATTTGGTTAAGTTTTGTGTTTAGGTCCACTTTATTCCTACAGTAACAAAGCTATTGCTTTCATACTTGCAACACTTATTAACTATCATAAGGGGACTGTGCAGGCAAAGTTATGCAACTCTGACTGGCATTTGGACGGAATTATGGGCCGTTTATACTTAGAAAATTGAAAATTTGGTTAAGTTTTGTGTTTTGGTCCACTTTACCCCTAAAGTATCATAGATATTGCTTTCATACTTGGAACACTCGCAAATTATCATAAGGGTACAGTAAAAGGACAAGTTGCATAACTCTGGTTGTCATTTTTACGGAATTATGGCCCTTTTTTGAATTAGTAACTTTGAATATATGGTTAAATTTTGTGTTTCGATCCACTTTACTTCTTAAGTATCAAGGCTATTGCTTTCAAACTTCAAATACTTTCATGCTATCATGAGGTTACTGTACCTGGCAAGTTGAATTTTACCTTGACCTTTGAATGACATTGACTCTCAAGGTCTAATTATTAAATATTGCTAAAATTGCCATAACTTATTTATTTATGATTAGATGTGATTGATACTTTGACAAAACTACTCTCACCTGACATACCACAATAGACTCCACCCAAACCATCCCCCATGCCCTCCCCCCCCCCGAATCCCCCCTATTTGTTTTTATTTTTTTTAAGATCATCTCACAAATGACCACCACACCCTCACACTATACCCCCCCCCAAATATATTTTTTAACGGTTAAAAAACACAAATATTTATTTTTATTATTTTATGTTTGAAATACCGTCCAACCATCGCACCCAAGAATCCCCCTCCACCCACCCGAATCCCCCCCCCTAATTTTTTTTTAAGATCATCTCACAAATGACAACCACACCCTCACACTATACCCCCCCCCCCACCCCACTCCCCCAAATTTCTTTTTTTTTTGAAACGGTTAAAAAGACAAATATTTTTTTTTATTATTTTATGTTTGAAATACCGTCCAACCATCGCACCCAAGAATCCCACCACCCCCCAACCCCCCCCCCCCCCGATTATTTTTTTCATTTTTTTTTCATTTATTTTCGCATTTTTGGAAAATAATGTAATAAATGTCCACACCCCCACACTATACACCCCTCTTCACTCCACCCCCCCCTCCTTTGTGATTGAAAATGAGAGTCCCTTCACCTTTAAAAAGAAAATAGATGAGCGGTCTGCACCCGCAAGGCGGTGCTCTTGTACAAATCATGCATGCGCCGTCAACGTTTAGCTCGTTACCTATTGGCCACTTGAGCCATCCACTTGCTGCAGCTTGGTCATCATGTTTATCTAGGTAGACGCTAAGCCGAGTTATAATACGAGTAGCTTGCGTCCAGAAATTATGTTACCAGGTCAATT
The DNA here is from genome assembly GCF_020536995.1 of Dreissena polymorpha. Taxonomy (NCBI): domain Eukaryota; kingdom Metazoa; phylum Mollusca; class Bivalvia; order Myida; family Dreissenidae; genus Dreissena; species Dreissena polymorpha. The sequence goes on along the minus strand of NC_068359.1, from coordinate 8,503,459 downwards.
ATTTTGAGAAACATTGTATCATGTATGGCTCAAATTCGAATCTGGGTCTGATATGTGGTTTTTTTTTTCTTCAAAAAACGCTTTTATTAAAAAAATGAAATCGGAAAAATAATTAAGTAATGGCAATTATTTTTATCAACAATTTTCCATACATGACACAAACAACAAACATGTTCAGTTCAACTGAAGGTTTAAGAGATATAGGGTCCACTTCGAGTGTAGAAATTCTATGTGATCGTTTCAATTTTTAGGCATTCATTAGTGTACACATTTAAAGGCTTGCTTTGATTTAGAGCGTTGGATTAAAGATCCGAGAATCATTTCATTAGTTTACACATTTAAAAGCTTGCTATGTTTTAGAGCGCTGGATTAAAGATCCGAGAATCATTTCATTAGTTTACACATTTAAAGGCTTGCTTTGTTTTAGAGCGCTGGATTAAAGATCCGAGAATCATTTCATTAGTTAACACATTTAAAGGCTTGCTTTGTTTTTGAGCGATGGATTAAAGATCCGAGAATCATGTACGTGGTCAAGCAACATAGATTGTGTGACTGGTCATGGAATTATGTCTACAGCCATTCGTTCTTTCCTTTTAGTCACGTTGAATAGTTCTTCTGCTTACACGTATAAGTACTTAGCACAGGTAAACCGTCAAGCCAATGAACATAGTAATAAAGTTAACTGACCGCTTTTAAATACTGATGTTTGTAAAAACGGTTAATAAATCAAACGTTTGTTTCAGATTGCTCTTGCGAAGCAGACTGCGGCCGATACAATGACTGTTGCTTTCCAGGCGGAACATCTTCCTTGACAACGGAAACTGAAGTAAAGGAGGAGGAAGAAGAATGTATCAACACCACCCCGTCTCTGCATTCAACCTCCCCAGCATTCTATATGGTCACAACATGTAACAGAACCACCAAATGCTCTGACCTTGTTCGTTACCCCTGGGGTCACATGCTGCCCGTCTATTCGTTCAACAGGCATAAGATTTATGTGAATGATATGTGCGCTATTTGCAACGGTGCCACAGACGGGAAACAATGGGATCTGGGGGTTGTTATAGACTATTTTCAAGCTTCGGTCATAGATTCACTTGTGGCGTACATGCATCCAGAGCTTTTAAAATATGTATACTTTAGATACATGCACGATGACATTTACTATGTCTCGAAGAAAAGATGCCTCGCTATGCGCGTTGAAAACTGTCCGAGTGGGTATTTGAACAAATCGGATCCGATATATATTGCATGGCTGAAGGACGTGGACCTTGACCTACGCATTGTTGAGTCTTTGTGTACCAACTCGTTCGATTCGACTTACATCTATCAGAGTGTCATTGGAAGACGGACTTATTTCAAGAATATTTTCTGTTTTCTCTGCTCAGAAAGTTACACAATCAGTGTATATAAGCAGTGCACGAACGTTCTTTTTGATGATAAAATTTAATCCGTCGTAATGGGTGTATGATGGGCAACTTGTGTTGCTCTAAGTGTGTGCTTTATGTATCTCGCTTACAGCCTCACACCTGGATACCAGCGTATGCTGGGAAAAGGGGAGCATATTCAGTCTCCCTCTTCCAGGCATAGCCTCTCATGCATCAAGACCGCTGTGGCCCAGAAATGGGATCCTCCGCGAGGTGATGGATGGTAACTGGGCACCTTGCGGCCCCAGGCTAAACCACAAGGTCTCGGAGGAAACTAGGCCCCTAGATACTGGACTTGCATGACCCCCCGGCGCGGGGACATGCTCTGCAGTTTTGTAAACCTAGTTCCCAGCTATGGGTCAAATAGCTCCACTGCCTTGTGGATGCCTTGGGAGAGGAAAAGGCTAAGGGATGATACCCCGACAGAAAACCGCTGCTGCCTTGCAGTCCGTCGTTGGATCGACAAAGGCTAAAGGAAAACAACCTGACAGAAATACATTGCTGCCTTGCAGTTCGTCGTTGGCTCGACAAAGGCTAAAGGAGGGGTAACCTGACCAAAACCTAGAGAGTTGAAATCAGAGATGCTGGGCCAACTGGCACTCTCTTAACAAACCACAGCATCATGTAATTTCCGCAATGACTATACAATCTACTAGTTATCAACGATGTGGTGCTGAGTCTTTGGGATCCCTCCAGGGAGATTCAGTGCCGGGCTCTGTGCCTCGACAGAGTCCACCCAAAGCTACTGGGGGTCACTCCTTCAAAAACACCAAGAGGAGAAGAACAGGCTTCAACAAGCCAATGATGAGAAAAGTCAAACAGCAACACTTTACAGTGATGCATTGGAATGCAGAGGGAGTGTTCAACAAGAAGGCTGAGCTAGAACATACCCTTCATGGGGAAAACATAAATGTCTGTTGCATACAAGAAACTCACCTTCAACCAACAAAATCCTTTAAGATCAGAGGATATCAGTGCTTCCGAAACGACAGGGTTGGTAGAAAAAAAGGAGGAATCATGACATTAGTCAGGAACAACATCAATGCTGTCCAGACTAAAACGCACATGGACGACTCTGAATTCTGAGTTCAGAAATAAAGATTTTAGTTTGACCCTTGTGAACATGTACTCTCCAAATGACAAAAATCTATCCCTAGAAAACATCCCAACTGACAGTGAAAACTTCATGGTAGTTGGTGACTTCAACAGCCACTCTCAAAGCTGGGGATATGACCACATAGATAAACGTGGAGAAGAAGTGGAGACCTGGCAAGATGATTACAACTTAAATCTAATCAACAAGCCTGATGACCTTCCAACCTTTTACTCTAGAAGTTGGCACACTACTTCAACTCCTGATCTTGCTTTCTGTACAGCTGACATACATGGCCATGTCAAGAGGAAAGTAGCAGAACAACTAGGAGGAAGCGACCACCGCCCAGTCCACATCATTCTGGAACACACTGACTCTACTTCTTCAACTCTACCCAGATGGAACTACAAGAAGGCCAACTGGACCTTGTACCAATCTGAGACAGACATCCTGTGTAAAGACATTAGAGTTGATGGTAGGGACCTAAACCAAGTTGTAAAGGAGTTCAACAAAAGCATACTCAAGGCTGCACAAAAAGCTATACCTAGAGGGGCAAGAAAAGAGTATAAGCCATACTGGAGTGAAGAATTGGAAGAGTTGCAGAACAAGTTATCAGAAGCCAGGGTGGAAGCTGAATCCAATCCCTCACAAGAAGCCAATCTGTCTCTACAGCATGCAAAGGCAAAATTCTTAAGATGCAAACTTGAAGCTCAGAGGAAAAGCTGGAGAAGGAAAACTGCATCTCTCAACTTAGAACGAGATGGACGCAAGTTGTGGAGACTTACAAAGCAACTGAATGATGACAATGAAAATGCGAGGGGCTCAGTAACTTTGGAGGAGAACGGAGAGATGTTAACTGGAAAACAAGCTGCAAATGTGTTTGCCAAAAATTACAAAGATGTCAGTAATATTCATGTCAACAGAGAGCGACAACGAGAAGCTAGAAAAGAACAGAGGGATAGGAGAGCAAGACGTGAATCATCAAAATCTATGAATCAGGAACTGACCATGCACGAGCTTCAGACAGCCATCAGACAACTGAAAGCAAAGAAATCACCAGGACCCGATGGAATTACCAACGAAATGCTAATTCATCTAGGCAAGACAGCAAACTCCTTGACATATACAATTACAGCTGGAAACAAGGTAAACTTCCCCAAATCTGGAAAGAGGCTACCATGATTCCTATCCACAAGAAAGGAAAGGACCCTAAGAAAGCCGCAAGTTACCGGCCGATCAGTCTCACCAGCTGTGTTGTCAAGACAATGGAGAGGATTGTTAATGCACGCCTCAAGTGGTATCTGGAGACCAATGATTAACTGGCACCCCAACAGGCAGGTTTCCGACAGTTTCGCTCAACTGAAGACCAGACTACTTACTTATCACAAGAGGTCGAAGACGCATTTCAAGAACAGAAGGTAGTCTTGACAGTCTGGATTGACCTTCAAAGGGCGTTCGACAAAGTCTGGACTGATGGTTTACAAGTGAAACTTATGAGGAACGGAGTTGACGGATCCATGCTGACCTGGATCAAGGCATATTTATATAACAGGAGAGCCAGGGTTAGTCTGAACCAAACAAAAAGCAGGAAGTTCCTACTGCGCCATGGAGTCCCCCAAGGTGGAGTCTTATCTCCAACACTCTTTGTGCTTTTCATCAATGACATAGTGTCTGAGCTACCAAAGGGAGTAAAAGCCGCACTTTATGCAGATGACTTGGTGCTATGGTGTAAGGAAGAACATGCAAGCACGGCCACATACAGAATGAAGGGAGCCATAGACAAGCTTACAGCATGGGCCAATGACTGGTGTGTCTCCGTTAACAAGGAAAAATCATCCACAACACTATTCACCATGTCCACAAAGCAAAGAGCTGGAAAGATCATGATGGAAGGAACACAGCTGAAGGAAGAAGATGAGGCTACATACCTAGGAGTCACATTTGACAAGAGGCAAACTTGGAAGCCACATATCAGCCGTATTGAAGGAACCGCCAGAAGGAAACTTGCTTTGATGCGCAAACTTGCTGGAACAACATGGGGTGCTAATGAGCAAATATTGAAAACCATATACCAGGGCACAGTGAGACCCACAATGGAATATAGCTCAGCAGCATGGTCCACTACAGCCAAGACCAACCAGCAAGCCCTCGACAAGGTACAGAACCAAGCACTGCGAATCATAACAGGGGCCACCAAGTCGACACCCATTGCCTTCATGGAGAAACTTACTGGTATACAGCCACTGCATGAAAGAAGACAAACTAAAGTACTACTACAGGCTGAAAAGTTCAAATCCCTACCTGACCATCCAATAAAAGCTAGACTAACTGAAGGTACTAAAAACCGGCTGAAGAGAGGTAGCTTTGTACACCAAGTGAAGACACTTAACAGACAGTTTGCACAACAGCTGGACACTCAAACAACTCCACTCAGCTCTGAAGACATTGTTAATCCAACAGCAAATGATCTGTCAAAAGTACAAATCAGACTTACTGTCCCCCTACTTGATTCAGAAGCACAAAATGAAATCCTGAAAAGAAGTCATACCTTAGCCATGATAAACGAGGATTTCCCATCAGATCTGTGGACACAGACGGATCAGCTACTAGAGCCGTTGAAGACGGAGGAGCTGGGATCCTCATCAGATATCCATCAGGCAGAAATGAAACACACTTCATGGCCACAGGAAAGAGGTGCAGCAATTACAAAGCTGAGACAGAAGCACTCATGAAGGCAGCCTCTATGATTGAGAACTCACCTGAAGATACCACTTCAGTAGTATTCCTCACAGATGCAAGATCAGTCCTTGAAGCTCTGACAAACAACACCTCCCCAAAACTAGCAAAACTTATGACAAGACTCAGCAATAACCTCAACATAGCACTCCAGTGGATACCTGCCCACTGTGGAGTGTCAGGAAACGAGGAGGCTGACCAACTAGCTAAACAGGGAGCAAAAACAGAGCAACCAAATACCCAGATTACATACAGAGAGAAAGTCAGCATCATAAAGGCAATCACCAGGCCCCAGCAAGAGCAAGATGCTTATCACCTGCTTAACAGAGCAGAACAAGTAGTGATGGTTCGACTACGCTCAGGACACAACAGACTGAATGCCCACTTGTACAGAAAATACAAGCTGGTACCCTCACCACTCTGTCCATGTGGAGAAGAGGAACAAACTGCTGAACATGTTCTTCAAAGATGCAAAAGACACGATCAGGAGCGAGCTGCGGAGTGGTCCGAAGACACAACCCTCAACAGAAAACTGTATGGAGGTCTGGAAGATCTAAGACGGACTACAACATTCATTGCAGAAACTGGCATGATTGTGTAGCGCGAACGCAAAGAAGAAGAAGAAGATGATAAAATTTAAATAGGTGGCTTTCATAATTTCGTCATGATATTAGACTGGGCGAACTTTGTCACGAATATTCGAGCCCCGTTTAAAAAAGCGTGCGAGTTGTTTCCGAATGGTACAATGGTGAGTAGATATGTTGTTTGTTTATGCAGAGATATACAAACGTTAGTTTTATTTGAACTACATATTTGTAGGATTATAAATGGTATTTAAATATGATATTTGTAGGATTTTAAATGGTATTTAAATATTCTATTTGTAGGATTATAAATTGTATATAAATATGATATTTGTAGAATTATAAATGGTATTTAAAAATGATATTTGTAGGATTATAAACATATAACCAACCTGATACGAATAGGTTATGGACATTATGTGTTTGGCGACAATATTGGTAGCCGTGAGAACAAACAAAAATCATTTCATGGAACGGTAATATACACACGTAAGCGATGTTCATTTTAAACCATAAGATATGTTTAACTTATTTATTATTAAATAGTAACATGTTATATATAGCAATTTCTATAACAGCAAAGAATTGCTCAATATGATTGACTTTCAGAATGTGTTATGCTATTGCCCTTGTGAATAATTAACAATTGAACAAAGCCGTTTGCTATAAAATCTTATTTAGAATCTCTTTTATTGCTTTTTTAAATAACACTACTATGATGTCAATGTTTATTTACACGTATGTGTCAGTGATTATTTCTGGGCTAAGTTTGTGGTTCGGCGCGCTAGTCAACCGGGTTGAACACTCAACGTTTTTTTTTCATTGACCGTTCACAAGCGGTGACTCCATCTTTAGTCAATTTATTTGTATTGTCTTGTATAAATTGTCTCCAATCATATAGGCAAAAAGTCACTCGCCTTAATTTAAAATATTTTTTTTTAATTAATTCAATAAAAACAAAGCAGCGGTTGTTAAAATTCGAAAACCTTTCTAGAAAATGTCGCTGGAGTTTCTTTATTCCTATACATTTCTTGTCTTTACATATCTGCAAAAGTCACCACTTGAACAGCTCGTTTCGCTCTGGTATTTTCAGAACTATCGTAATTGCAGAAACATGGTTTGTCCAGTGGGTCAGGTTCTTGGCTCAAATAGCATATGCTTTTATCCATCCAGGGAATGGACCGCCACTTTCTTTGAAATACCTGTCAAGCTATCTCTTGAAAATCCGATTATATTGCCTCAGAATACTTCTCTGGAAGAAATACGTTTGTATACGAGCAACATAAAATTTAGTTTCAACGCTTTAGAGCATAACAGTTCCATACAAATAAAGGACGCATATGTGAATGTGGTAAACAAAATCGACAGCGTTGAATTGGACTATATTGCCTTATTTGTTGTCGTTCATATTGTTCAACTCGATCCAGCGAAAGCGGTTCCGCAACTCCTGCAGTTTTTCGAAGCGAAATGGACGGCGGTATATGGCGGCTCGACTGTAACATTGAAGCAAACAATTATGGATATTGATGTGACTTCAGCTGAATTAGTTACCATGATGGCCAAAGAAGAAGGAAGAACTCTACCAAAATGCTCGTCTAATCTGGCTTTAATCTATAAGTCGTTAGTTTACGAAAGTTTAACCAAAGCGGTTCCAATTAGCAAGACTTATTTCTGTCGCCTTATTGAATTCGTCGAAGACGAGGTGGAATTATTTATAATGACTCTGTGGTATATATAAAGAACTTCAATGCCTATTTTTGCATCTTAGAGTTTGTAAAATCAAGGAAAGCGGACGGAGCCACTATTATAAAAGTGTGTATGGAGGATTTGCCATCTCGACCAAAAGAATCAAGTGATGCACGGATAAATTCAATATCTAAGTCAAAGCCTTCCTTTTGGCTTTGCTGTGCATTAATCTTAATAATTGTTTAACAAACAGAACAAATTTGATCGGATGTGTACGCTATTTTGCGATAAGTTTTCTTGTCACTCATTGTAGTCCATATATATATATGCTTTATATGCTTTGCATTGATCGTTCCACAAGCTTTTTTTATAGTTTGTGTATTTGTAATATAGTGTCTTTCTGGTCGGGTTCTCTTGTCTGATTTCATTATGGTCAGTATAAACAACTTAAAAACGGTTTATTTCAATAATATTGTATTAATTGGTTCTTAAGGTATAAGTGTAAGTGTTTAACTTCATAATAAAATTTTCCTGGTGAAACACATTTACTCAGTGTAGATTGGATCAAGACTTTTAAAGCCCTGAAAATAAACAATAACATACACATATGTATCATATAGAAAAAACTTATAATAACCTGAAAGTAACTTATGTTTACACATGCAATTATTGACAGGATGAGGTCTAGTGACCCAATTAAAATAATCCTTTACACATGTATAAATATTCTTTAGGCAATACATATGATAAAACAATGCATAGAAAACAGTTAAAGCCACACACCTTGAAAAAAAATACGTAACATAGTAAATTTAAGTACTATAAATAAGAAATATATTTTATCTATGCCAATTGGAATATAGCTGGTGGTAACAATGTAGAAATCCGTCTTTTTGCGCTTTAAAACTAAAAAAAAACTCGCGTTTGTCGAAATGGACGTATAAGTCTAGAAATTTTTTTTTCGGTTTTAAAGGCGGTACCGTTTGAAAAATAATAAATTACTTGCTAAATAGGCTATGCATTTAATTTTATGTATGTCAATTAGATTTTATCTGGTGGTTACAAGGTAGAAATCCGTATTTTTGCGCTTTAAAACTTAAGCATAATCGCGTTTGTCGAAATGGACGTAAACGTATAGAAATCCTACTTTCGGTTTTAAAATTAAAAAATAAAAATAAATTACTTGCTTACTTTGCTAAAGATTTTATGACAATTTTGCACACTTTCAAATTGCATCTATATGTATTGATTTACGTGTATTTCATTTCAAGGTGTGTAGCTTTAACATCACAGATATAAATGACATGCAAAAGTTATGTTTTCTTCTCTTTCACACATACACACAAAATACATATCAACATACCAAAGGTGTTTTGTGCTTTTACATCAGTCTGTCTGCCTCTCTGTTGTCACTGACTCGTGATGGTTAAAACTGCAACATTAGATTCATGGTGCACAATAGAAAGAACGTGATTACTGAATATCGGACTTATAAACGGAAAAGCACAATACTCTCCCAAATACAGGTTTATACACTGAACCTCAATACAACGTTTTTACAAACAGAGCATTACCCATTTGCAATCAATTCAAAAGTATATAATAAAACAAAAATGTACACAAATGTATTGCATGTTTAATACACTTAGTATTAAGCTGGTAAGAAGTTTTACAAATGAAGATATAAAAAGAGCACCGCATAACGGGTGCCATGCTCGGCTGCGAAAGCTTGTCAGATTATTTTTTTTAGAGGTCATAGTGACCTTGACCTTTGACCTAGTGATCCAAAAATGGGTGTGGCGAGTAGAACTCATCAAGGTACATCTACATATGAAGTTTCAAAGTTGTAGGTGGAAGGACATTGATTTTTGAGCCAATGTTAAAAACCTTAACAAACCTTGACACGGACGGCGGACACGACGACCTGACTATGACAATACCACGGGTTTTCTCCGAAAACAGCCGAGCTAAAATTCTGCAGCACAAGCAAAAACTGACTGCTCCAGAACATAATGCAAAAGAGAGGGAAAGGGAAAAATAATCTGGCTGAACAGGTTTTTTATCAATCAACTGTTGCTATTTGTCACAGTGTTCACCTGACTGAGTTGATTCAAAAATCAGTCAACTGTGATATTTGGTCACAGTGGTCAAAGGTAGATAATTGACTGCTTTGATAGAATTTTTGGAAATTCTACCAGGTTACATATTGCATGTTTTATACTTTCGTATTAAATTCTTCTCAATGAATGAATATCAGCAACTGGTTGTTACAGGATGATTTCATGTATACAATGGCCCACTTGATATATTTGGCTGCGTTTTGTTCTATTTAACAATGTGCCAATTTATATTCCTTTGTAATTTAACACAACATATCCATCTTAAGCTTAAAATAAAGTCTCAACTGTTCACGTTGGGACCGCCATAACGATCATCAGGCATAAGATTTATGTGAATGATATATGCGCTGTTTGCAACGGTGCCACGGACGGGAAACAATGGGATCTTGGCGCATTTGAACGTGCACTCTTGCATGAAAAGGGCGCTATATAAATCCGGTATAATAATTATAATATAATAATAATGGGATCTGGGGGTTGTAATAGAGGATATATAGCCTTCGGCCATAGATTCACTCCTAGCGTACATGCAGCCGGAGCTTTTGAACAATGTATAGTTTAGATTCATGCACGATGACTTAAATTATATATCGAAGAAAATATGCTTCGCTTCACGCGTTGAAAACTGTCCGAGTGGGTATTTGAACAAATCGGATCCGATATATATTGCATGGCTGAAGGACGTGGACCTTGACCTACGCATTGTTGAGTCTTTGTGTACCAGCTCGTTCGATTCGACTTACATCCATCAGAGTGTCACTGGAAGAAGGATTCATTTTAAGAATATTTTCTGTTTTCTCTGCTCAGGAAGACACACGATCAATTTTCATAAGCAGTGCACGAAATCCCTTTTCGATGATTTATACAAAGGAGGTGGCTTTAATAATCTCGCCGTGATATTAAACTGGGCGAACTTTGTCACTAATATTCGAGCCCCGTTTCAGAATTCAAGCGAGTTGTTTCCGAATGGTACAATGGTGAGTAAATATGTTGTGTTTTAATGCAAAGAAAGGAAAAACGTCTTGTTTGAACTGCAAGTATAAATTTGTAGAAGTGTCATTAAAATATATATATTTAAATATAATATCATCAACTTCTTACGAATCGGTCACTTTCACCGGTATAAATACCCAACGATTTCCATTGATCGTTTAATGGCGGGATTTCAATCTTAAATAACTGTTATGTTTTTTGGCGTTTTGTATTAATTGACTTGTATTGTAAAGTATATAGTAGTGTATAGGCCTTTATTAATTAAGAAAACATACAAGCGGATATTAATTCGAATACACCTTTTGATAATTTCTTTTGAGTTTTGTTATTTCTATATAATAATTGTTCCTAGATATCTGTATATCACCACTTTATCAGTTTTTTCCGCTCTTTACTTTTCAGAACTATCAAAATTGCCGAAACATGCATTGTCCAGTGGGCCAGGTGCTTGGCTCAAATAGCAAATGCTTTTATAAGACGTAACACAAAGGAATGGTATCAAATTTGTGAACGCTGTGAAAGACGTTATACAAAAAAATGGCATCACATTAGTGAACGTTGTGAAAGACATTTCACAAATAAATGGCATCACATACTTGAACGCTCTGAAAGACGTTATACAATGAAGTGGCATCATATTAGTGAACGCTTTAAAAGAAGTTAAACAAAGGAATGGCATCAGATTAGTGAACGCTGTGAAAGACGTTACACAAAGAAATGGCATCAGATAAGTGAACGCTACGAAAGACGTTACACAACGAAATGGTATCACATTAGTGAACGCTGTGAAAGACTATACACAAAGAAATGGCATCACAAGTGAACGCTGTGAAAGGCGTTGCAAAAAGACATGGCATCACATAAATTAACGCTGTGAAACACGTTGTACACAAATACATGGCATCACATTAGTGACCGCTCTGAAAGGCGTTATACACAGAAATGGTATCACATTAGTGAACGCTCTGAAAGACGTTACACAAAGAAATGGCATCACATTTGTGAACGCTGTATAGGACCTTTAACAAAGAAGTGGCATCAGATTAGTGAACGCTGTAAAAGACGTTGCACAAAGAAATGGCATCAGGGCCCGTATTCACCAAACAATTCTTAGACTTAAGTCTAATAATAAAGAAAATTCTTAAAATTAGAATATTCAAAAAAGTCTGTATTTTTTAGTCAAACTTGGCATTCACCACCTCTTTCCATGTCATTTTTCATGTAGAACATTTTGTTAATGACATAGTCAATAGTGGAGGCCTGTATATATTTAAACGCTGGAAGTATTTTGTCTTGGTTCCAAGTCTATTTTTAATTCTTAAGTCTAAGAATGGGTTGGTGAATACGGGCCCGGATTTGTGAACGCTCTGAAAGGCATTATACAAATGAATGGCATCACATTAGTGAACGCTGTGGAAAAGATGTTGAAAAAAGAAGTGGCATCAAATAAGTGAACGCTGTGAAACACGTTGCACACAAATGACATCACATTAGTGACCGCTCTGAAAGGCGTTATACAAAGGAATTGCATCACATTAGTGAACGCTGTGAAAGACGTAACGCAAAGAAATGGCATCGCATTAGTGAACGCTGTGAAAGACGTTACGCGAAGAAATGGCATCACATTAGTGAACGCTGTGAAAGACGTTACACAAAGAAGTGGCATCAGATTAGTGAACCTCTCAAAAGCGTTACACAACAAATAGTACATACAATTCACTAGTGTCGTTAGAAAAAAAGAATTTTGCAAAAAAGCTGTATTAATATACTTGACTATTGGATCTTCTGTGTATAGTAACTCAAGTATTATACACTCGATTTTTGTCGGATACGTCTGGTCCCCCCCCCATCTACGCAATGCTATAGGGTATAGGGCATGGTTCAATCTTTAATAATGTATAATATCAATGATGTATTATATCTTTAATCCTGTGTTGCACGGGCAATCGGTCCCTTGCCATAAATAAAAATCAGATGTTATCTAGAATTCTTTGCTGAAAATGTTACAGTTTCATGTTCCGGTATTTGTAACGTTCCTTTCGTAGGACGGTATTTCGTTGGATAAGTTTCGTATAAAAACTTAACAGGACGCAGAGAGGGTTGAATTGATTATGCGTATGATATGATATGTTTGTATGACTATCTGAATAAAGACGGAATTATTATTAAGCGCCACCCTGAAAAGAGACCAGGTCTACATAGGAACATATGTACTTTGCATCTGATTGGGTTATTATTATATTTGCGCACTTTTTTTTTTAAATTTGTTCGAATATGTGATTTTCGTTTGATTTAGTTCAAAAAGTAAAGTTTTTGTGATTTGCATGCCGTGTGTTTTCTTTTTTACGATTTCATTAGCTTACCTCAAACTAATACAAACTTATCTTGCAGTCTAACCAGCTCGTTCGCCTGGCACAAAACAGTATAACAGAAATTATTTGTCTTTGATTTTGAAGAAGAGGCATTATTTGAAGGCCGAAAACAATAAAAAGAGAACTCTTCTGTTAAACTCTTTTTTTGTGAAAATGAGCCTTTCAATATTGAATGCCCGCAGTGCAATTACGATCGGCCGAACGCTTTACATCAGCAGTTAAGAACGAGGTTCTTGCCGCCCTATTGTAGCCTAATTGAACTTATTGCATGACAAAATAAAATTAAACAGAAAATGTTGGACAATCCTATCGCCTCTACTAAACGCATCCGTAATCCGTTGCCACGGCTGATCCAAGTGCTACGCCAAAATTCTCATTCCATTAACAATGAAGGTTCGAACTGAAGGAAAACGTACATCATTTGTGTATGATAGACTCAACGTTGATTATACAACATTTACAGTTGATAAGCTCCCTCAGGCCCAGCATCCGATCAACCGCCACAACGCTCCGAGACACAAAATTAGCATGCAAGTAGTCTATCCAGTAACAGAACACTGCGCCGACCTCCAGTGAAAACGGAAGCCGCTTAGATTTCTTGTTTATAACATTCAAGGTTAATGCTTCACTAGGTTACCCTGACTTTTATGCTACATACATAACTTTGAGATTGTTTACCTCTGTAAAACATGGCATGCCTGTGTTGGAAAAATTACATTTAGTTGTGAAACATTTAGAATTTGCTAGGCTTTATTTAACATAGGAGCTAAAGGTATAAGTTAACTTGTTGTTAACTAAAAAAATGTTTTTTTCCACTAACGTCGAAATGATAGAGAGTACTGCTTGCGTTTTTTTTTTGCATGCAAGTACTTTAAAAACGTACAATTAGGTGTAATGCTGCATATTTGTTACACTGTTACATCTCACAAGAAGACTCCGTAGTTTATAAGTATAACACAAATCGCATTTTTTAAGTTGACTTTAAACTTTAATACCAAAAGTGTATTGCTTTATAAAACGTTTGGTAATGTAGTTCTCGTGGACTTTTCTCATGATAATAAAAACAACGATTGATAAAAAAAAATATTCAAGAGTGTACGTTTATACTTTGTAAACTTAAAGTTATCTGCCCACCCCTTGAGTATTCAGACCGGGAGATATGCACGCTTCAATATCCCACGTGAAGACAGATAATGTAATGTTGTAAACAACGGGATACAATATCTCTCGTGAAGACTGTTATTGTCTATGTTTAAATCAACGGTATACACTATCCCTCGTGAAGACAGTTATTGTCTATGTTGTTATCAACGGGACATAGAACATGAATTCCATGTGATTTGTGTGCCATAAAGCTACCTTTTAGAACGACAAAATAAATTAAACGTATACATGAAATAAATCCATCTGGTGTTGTGTTCCATAGTCGATCGACATCAACATGTGCTAGTAGTTTTAAATTATTCATGCATGCAAATATGTAAAGGAAGCCTTATCTATTTGAACAAATCTTATTTATTCCACCGAATTAAAATAAATAGTTTTTTTTGTATTTCAATTAAAAAAACTATATTTATCACTTTTTAATAATTGATATTATGTGAATTATTTGATTTCTTTTTTGTTATTGTTTTGTTTTTTGTTTTAGTTATGTCATGTATACCATAGTAAATTAACATTAATGGTTTATCATTACTGCCTTAAATATAAGTTAGTTTCTTTTCTTCAAAATCGGTGTTTGCATTAAAGACGATGTACATATGTATAATCTTAATAAACGGTATGTTCTGTTATTTTCTGTTCTTATTTAACATATAATAAAACGAAGTGTTACCTTCTAACACAGCCGTTTGTAAAAGGTTCGTTGGATTTGAATTCGTGTATTTATGATCGTTGCCTCTGATTGTTCATAGTCGGATACCCACGTTCGACCCATTCCGCTACTCTCCATTTAATGCTGGAGAGTAACGGACTGAATTAGTCGTGGGTATCCGACGATGAGTAACTGACTGAATTAGTCGTGGTTATCCGACGATGTGCTGGAGAGTAACTGACTGAATTAGTCGTGGTTATCCGACGATGTGCTGGAGAGTAACTGACTGAATTAGTCGTGGTTATCCGACGATGTGCTGGAGAGTAACTGACTGAATTAGTCGTGGTTATCCGACGATGTGCTGGAGAGTAACTGACTGAATTAGTCGTGGTTATCCGACGATGTGCTGGAGAGTAACTGACTGAATTAGTCGTGGTTATCCGACGATGTGCTGGAGAGTAACTGACTGAATTAGTCGTGGTTATCCGACGATGTGCTGGAGAGTAACGGACTGAATTAGTCGTGGTTATCCGACGATGTGCTGGAGAGTAACGGACTGAATTAGTCGTGGTTATCCGACGATGCTCATTGTACAGATATCATTTCGTGTTAACGGCACACGAAGCTGCAGTACGAGGAAGGATAAACATGTAATAAAAGGTCGCATTGGTTTAACGCTGATAGTAAAAAATCAAAGCACTTATTTCATAGATGGAAAAAACACACATTTTATAATCAAACAAAAAGATATAACGCGTTGAAATTGTAAAGAAGCTAGGCGGGCATACTGTGTTTTTAAGAGGAAACGTAAATAACATAAAACACAGAAAAAAACGTCTTAAATATATGAGTAGAACTGATTCTCAAAATGTTAAAAGATATATTAAGAAATTCAAAGGCGGGAATAAAAAGTATACCAATATAAATGAACATGAATATACAAAGACTTTAAACAACTGTCAGCCCGGATAAACGAATATTGTTTACAAATTACAATTGCAATTATAAAGTTTCAGACGGTATGAATATTGACTCTCACGATGGTCTCTTTCCGACTGGTGTAGTCATTTAAAGGGGCTGTCCAAAAGATTTTGGCATGTATTAAAGCTTGTCATTAAACGCTTTATATTGATAAATTTAAACATTTGAACTAAAAATCTCCATAAAAAAATACAATTTAAAAAAAGGAAACAAAGTAACCCTCAACAGGGCTCGAACCACTGACCCCTGGAGTCCTGGAGTAAAAGGTATCCAGCCTAGACCACTCGACCACCCATGCTCATGCTTAGAGCGGATTTATTTTTTACCTATATAAGCAATCCTTGTTGTATACCAAAATAAAACGACAACAACAGAACCTTCCAAATTATTCAATCGTTCCGCGTCGCACGTAGCTTTATCATTTTCAGGTTTTCAAATTATCAGCAGATGTATATAATAAATATTTAAGAGCATGGTAAATGGTCAGTATTACTATTTCCTAAAAAAATACCATAACTAAAACGAAAATTTGCGAATCTGAAACAAGTTTTTTTTTAATTTTGTCAATTTACCAAAACGTGAAATCTGTTGGAGGGCCCCTTTAAACGATATTTGCAATGTCTCGAAATAAAAATCATAATGTGGACGGTAGCCTAACGTCGCGTGGAAAGAAGGTATTGTGACAAACCTCGCTATAATCTGTAATTATTTATTTGATAACAGCGTATATCCTAAGTCTTGGAGTAACTTTTTGAAGTGTTCAAAAAAGGCGATAACTTAATTTTAATCGTGCACAATTATAGGAGGATAACTCTCGTGAATATTTCGGCTATTATATTTTCTTTAACACTTCACAACCGCTTTTATAATTAGTGCGATAATAAATTAATCTTTAATTAATGGCAATTTGGTTTTATAATAAATCGTAGTTCGTCTGACTGTATATTTATTCTACATAGTGTTATTCAGAAGGGTTTAGCAAATGATTTAATTTAAAACTAAATTTCGCATTGGTAGATTATCAAAATGATTTTTGATACTGTCGGTCATGATTTAGTGGATACAACTGAGGTATCAACTACAAAATGATGAATATGCTGATATCCATATATGCAATGGTAAAATCTTGTGGACAGTGTACAAGAACAATGCCATACTCATAATTGTATGATGTATAATTAGGGGTCAAGTTAGATGAACAATTTGCACACCATTTGTTTATTACGTTTTCAAACGTATTGGTAAAATCCATGTACGAATGATCAAATACGTTATATTAATTTATATTCTAGTAAGTGGTGTTTCAATATTAAATGTCGGGTGAACAAAGGTGGGTAATTTTCAAAAGCATAAATATAGACATATTCATAAATAAGAACGCACTGGTAACGATATTGAGATAGCAGATTTCTTCACGAACTCAGGTGTTAAATTTGTTTATAACGGTACACTTAAATTTGCAGTTGAAACAATGAATGAGCAGGCTCTATAAGCATATAATCATCTTATTTCAATCTTATTGCAATATTCAGCAGAAACAAATTAGATATTTAAACTTAATCGTTACTTTTCGAATCAATAACACCAATAATCACGAATGTCTGTTAATTCTGGGTAATTAACGATATGCCCACTGTTGAAAAAGTTCACTTCAAATTCTGCAAACGAAAACGTTAGGTTTGACGAACATCAAATATTGCTCTACTATGTGGATTCGATCACTTCCCAGTTTAGGTCACTTGTTATTAAAGAGCCTAAAACTTTTTGTTTAAACTCATGAGATCACAGAAAACATTGATCAATCAAGTATTTAATACATTAACTACTGGTGATGGTTACGTAAATATTGATAGCAAATTGTTTTATACAAAAACTGTTTAAAGTTCACTTGATTCACTTGGTTTCAGTAATGGATGTGGTTTAACAAATATCACGAAATCCCTAATATTTATACTTTTAAACCAAGGGTCAATGATGATAAATTCAAACTCGGTTTGAATGTATATCGTCTCAAAGTAAGTTTCAATATCAAATCACATTTAAAAAATAGTTTTGTTTTTTAAACATACTTGAATTGTAACGATGATATAAAACATAGAATTGCATTAAATATATTCCGATTGTGTTCGCATCTTCAAAAGTAGTTAAAAGAGGTTTTAATAATATTTATTTTATGCTTTCCGGTGGTTTATAGAGAAATATCAGTGAATAAAAACTGATAATTTCACTGTTTCAAACAATGAAAATTATCAGTGAAAATTATCGATAATTTTCACTGTTTATGTTAAATGACGTCATTTTTTTGACGAAATGACGTCATTTTCCCAACGAAATTCTTTAGTTCAACTCTTTAACAATATATATAAACTGTGAAATAAAGCATAAAATAAAAAGAAAATTTGTTGGGTTCGGTGGATTATCGATTTTAATTCACTCGTGATCATATAAAATGTATATTTTCACTCGTGGCTGCGCCACTCGTGAAAATATTATTTTCTATGATCAATCGTGAATTAAAATCGATAATCCACCGAATCCAACAAATATCCTCTATATAACTTCAAAGATCGTAAGTGTAACTTGTGTAGTACTGGTATGATTGAAATTTAATGTCATTTTCAAAGTTTTGTCTAATTTATAGACACCTTAGGTGGAAATATAACCTAAAATTTGTTGTTCAATAACTTCAATAAATTTTCGAAAACATATTTAGTAAAAGGCCATTCAACGTATCCGTATGGTATCGAGATTTATCTATTGTGCAATTTTAAAGAGAAGAGATTCGACTGTTGCTAGCTAGTTGTTTAAAATTTCTTCACCTTACATGCGAATGTTTTTGTTATATTTTCTTGTTCCTTTTAATGCTGTTTTTTTTTCTTTTGGTTATATTTATATCGTAGACATTGTGTGCAATCTATAAGTTATATATGTTCCTATTTGTGTGACATGATGGTGACAATTCTATATGAAAAAAAGTATTTGTATATATGAACGTCATCTTACTGCGTAAATGTATTTATAATAGAATTGTATTTTGCAAAAAGCATGCATTGATGATTTTGCGAATAAATAAACCGTATTAAAAACTTATTTGAATTAGCCAAGATCGTTGCTTAACTGAAAGGTTTAGAATCGATTATCTTGTATGTACATTGTATTTACATGTGATTTATCGTCGCATTCAAATCGTCAGCACATATTTGACATTGTGAATAGTGATTATGTTAAATTTGGCGTTGTGAAAAGTAATTATGTTGAACTAAAAACTCTCTGTTTTGTATTGAACTTTTTACGGTAAACTATACCCTCATTTCTATCCGCTATATTTAACTTCAGACAAAATCGCTCGCGATAACCTCAAAGGCTGTATTACAATAATAATTGTTAACCTCACGATAGAATCCATATTCAAACCGATTCGATTATCTGTCTGCTCGGCCGTTTTGAAAACACACACCAACAATGCTATTCAATGCAATATACAATTGTGAGTTTATATTGTTCCGAAATTCTTACTCAGTAAATGGTTAACGGGTGTATTTTAAACACAAAAGCGTGAGTGTCAGCGTGCAAATGTTAAAGTTTGCGTACTACCCCAAATATTTCCAATGTCCCTTGACATATTGCTTTCATATTTTGCATACTTCTTTACCAACATGACCCCAACCTATAAACAAGAGCAGACAACTGTATCAAACATTTTGTAAGAATTATGGCCCTTTTTTCACTTAGAATATGCATATTATTGATAACTCCGTGTTAAAGTTTGCGTACCACCTCAAATATTTCCTATGTCCCTTGACATGTTGCTTTTATATTTTGCATACTTCTTTACCAACATGACCACAGCCTATAAACAAGAGCAGACAACTGTATCAAGCATTTTGTAAGAATAATGGCCCTTTTTTCACTTAGATTTTCTATGTTAAAGTTTGCGTACCACCTCAAATATCAAATATTTTCTATGTCCCTTGACATATTGCTTTTATATGTTGCATACTTCTTTACCAACATGACCCCAACCGATAAACAAGAGCAGACAACTGTATCAAGCATTTTGTAGGAAATATGGCCCTTTTCTGTCTTTGTAACTTTTAATATTTTGTTAATTTTTGTGTTTAGATCCACTTTACTTTCTCTAGTATTAAGGCTATTGCTTTCAAACTTCAAATACTTTCTTACGATCGTGATGTTACTGTACCTGGCAAGTTGACTTTGATCTTGACCTTTTAATGACCTTGACTCTCAAGGTCAAATGAATAAATTTTGCTTAAATTGCCATAACTTCTTTATTTAAGAGCAGATTTGATTCATACTTTGACAAAACAACACTTACCTGACATACCACAATGGATTTCACCCAACTGATCCCCCACCCCCAATATTTCAACAGTATGCGTTGAAATTGCTTAAAACAGGATGTATTTTATTATAATACTTCTACTGCTTTGCAATTGAACGGTTTTCTGTCGAAATTCTTAAATACAGGTCGTGACTGTAGACAGGAAGTTCCCATCAGTCCATATTTATTTATGTATTTTATGTGTGGAAATCGTATCAACCATAATAAGAATTAACACGAGCATCAAAGGTATGTTTATCAACAACATAGAAATTAAATTAACATAGTTTGCATATGATACATCTTTACTGCTAGAATTGATGAGGACATAAAAAATATCTCGATTTTCTTCATTATTTTCCCCCAAGTTTAAATGACTATGGTTTCACAGACTCATTACAAATATAAAAAGTAAATGCTTTGGATTTGTCCTCACAAATATTATAGTATAAGGAAATAATAGTTAACCTGGGAAATACTTCACTGAGTCGTGTGCAAGAAAGATGTTTAAACTATTTTTGAAAAATGTTTTGAAATCATTCGCACATTTTATCGATCTTTTTCCATTTGACGATGTCACACAATTGCAGGAACTCCGACTGTTCTTTAATCACAAGTTTTCATTCGGAAAGCGACCTTTTTATGTACCTAGTTGATATAACAAAGGAGTACGTTTTGTTAAAGATAACATGAA
Organism: Dreissena polymorpha; assembly: GCF_020536995.1. Classification (NCBI taxonomy): domain Eukaryota; kingdom Metazoa; phylum Mollusca; class Bivalvia; order Myida; family Dreissenidae; genus Dreissena; species Dreissena polymorpha. Next base: position 8,482,618 of record NC_068359.1, on the reverse strand, counting down.
TTACAACGGAACATTTATTATTTGAACGGAATTTAAAAAATACTAGCGTTAGTGTCAATTTTCTACAATTTGAAGGAATGCTCAAAGCGATTCAAAAATAATAAGGATTGCAAAAAATCGAAAACATAGCAACAATCAACGATGAATATTGTTTCCCTATCATTCCGGTATATATCAAGCCTATGTTGCACAACAAAAATAACCGTTGCATATATAATATATAAATTCAAAACAATGAAATACCAACAGGCTAAGCCAAACGGGATAGCCTTTTAGTATTGAGAGCTCAAAATGAGACAATCCACATGTACATGCATCGGTATTAAAAACCACATGGTTTTTTCATACAATCAATGGCTCCAAGTAAGACCGACACGCAATATACCAGCTACAAATATCTTGATACAAAAATGAAAATATGATACGCAGACAAATGTACTATCTGTTAAACAGAAACAGAAAACATTGTTCATTTATTTTGGAGTTGCAATGCCATAAAATTGTTGTTTCATCACAACATATCTGCTATTATAACATTAATAACAGTTCAGTTTTGAGTGTTAACCTTTTATATTGGGATCAGTTCGTATATAAGAATTATAACATTTTTGTCTTGAAATAAAACACTGTATGTATTAATTGTAGACGTAAAATGGTAACCTTTACAATACATGGTCTGCGAAGAATCTGGTGTTATAAATAAATCCATTTATAAAACTTCGTGGAAATTATTGGATTCTCTTTGTAGAGCTAACTAACCTTCATATACATATATATATATATATATATATATATATATATATATATATATATATATATATATATATATATATATATATATATATATATACGAGTGTTTTGTGCATTACATTTCTTTAGCTTTGGCATGCATTATCGTAACATGACTGCTTGTACTGTATGTTCTATGGCTGTATTCTGGCAATGTTTGTTATGTATATGTACATTGCACATTGGCAAATACAGTATATTTAAACAGTGTTTGTGGGTTTTTTTATAGTAAATATGTATTCGGGTTACCTATACCATATGGTACACACTTAACCGTAACATATATGACATCTAACGTACAGACAAGTTACAAAAACCTATTCATAATAAATATAATTGATATGTTTTATTGTCCCGAATGCAATGTTGAGGCTTTAATTAGTACGGAGGATTTAATTAACAGGTGTGAGCGAACCATATTGTATTGCAATGTATGCTTGTTACGAACAGACTACTGGCACAACACAGACATTAGCGTCAGAGAAATATCAGTTTGTAGAAACGCCAAAGCCGTTATTTACGGTTCAGAAAATATATCCTTGAACGCTATTGTTAAGACCAGTCCGTGTACAGAGATAGAGATACTTGGTTGGACAATGGTCCAACTCAGAGAAGGAGATACTTTGGTTGGACAATGGTCGTACCCAGAGGTAGAGATACTTGGTTGAACAATGGTCCAACTCGGAGGTAGAGATTCTTGGTTGGACAATGGTCCAACTCAGAGGTAGAGATACTTGGTTTGACAAGGGTCCAACTCAGATGTAGATATACTTGATTGGACAATGGTCCAACTCAGAGGTTAGAGATACTTGGTTTGACAGTTGTCCAACTTAGAAGTAGAAAAAGATACTTGGTCGGACAACGGTCCAACTCAGAGGTAGAGATGCTTAGGTCGGACAGCGGTCCAACTAAGAGGTAGAGATGCTTGGTTGAACAATCGTCCAACTCAGAGGTAGGGATACTTGGTTGGAAAATGGTTCAACTCAGAGGTAGAGATGTTTGGTTGAACAAAGGTCCAACTCAGAGGAAGATGTACTTGATTGGACATTAGTCCAACTCAGGGGTAGAGATACTTGGTTTGACAATTGTCCAACTCAGATGTAGAGATACTTGATTCGATAATGGTCGAACTCAGATGTAGATATACTTGGTCGGAAAATGGTCCAACTCAGAGGTATAGATACTTGGTCGGACAATGATCTTACTTGGCTAAGAGCGGTTGATCAACTTTATGGTTGATAGTTTTCTTCAACTCGTATGTTTAGCTTTGATTGATCCGGTTAGTTGAGCTATTGTTCATCTCGGGTTTTGATGCGCTGTCAACTCGATAGTTAAGTTATGGTTCAACTCGGTAGTTGAGCTGTTGTCTCACCCTACAGTCGAGCAGTTTGTTAACTATGTGGATAAAAACTGTAGTTCTGCTCAGCTGATATTAAATCATTGTTAACGGGTGTGTGTTGAACTAACTCATTAAGATATACCTAGACAATGCGCGGCTACTAAAGTAGGCGACTGAAGGACCATATCGTGTTGATGCTTTTAGATAACCTTGTAATGATGTAACCTGGTTGGTGTACGGAATCAGACCAACTGTTTTGCAAGACAACCTTTCATAATAATATACGCACAGAAAGCGCCGCTTACCTACCCTCAGAGTCACGTTACTCACCGAAGGAATAGTTTTTTGCAATGAACCAAGTTATATAAATAATGAAACATGCGATAAAGAGAGTTGTTAAATTGGATTTAACTTGTGGCGACTGGTAAGCAGGATAAATGAAGACAATACCATAGGCTACCCTGTACAGGGTTGTATTATTGTTAAGTCATGATTCTAAAGTCGACGTGAAGGCTACACTTCACAGGGTTGTATTATTGTTAAGTCATGATTCTACTATCGACGTGAAGGCTACACTTCACAGAGTTGTATTATTGTTAAGTCATGATTCTACTGTCGACGTGAGGTTCTGCAGATTTAAACAGATTAAGTAAAACGAAACGGATATATTTTGTTGGCGCGACAGCAATTTTCGTCATATTTTTAACAAGCGCGTGTCATTTATAAGAACACCCTATCATATGTTCAATGGTCCCTTTCAAAAAGCCGATCTTTCATTTAATTTAGTTTGCCTTTCCTTCAGTTCTTACTGTTCAATTCTGGTTATTATTTAAAGATAAATAGTCTCTCTTACGAAAAGTTGCAAAATAAAAGGTATGTTATGTTCTATTCAATAAAATGCATGTCGTTTGAATGGGGACGCCGAAAGAAAATAGAGCTCAGCAGTGATTTATCGTGAAAAGCCGAGTGCCATATCAAAAAATATTACTGTTCAATCATGTCTTAAGCAAAACTCAACAAACTATTGCAGACACAGCATATAGGACAATACCATCTAAGACATGTGTGTAATTACTAAATGTATTTATACCAGAAGAGAAAATCAACTCTTTATAAATAGGCGCTTTGTTCGACAATTCATCATGGATGGATAAACAGCGAGATAAAGGTATGTAAACTAATATTTATATTGATCCTATGCCTTTACAACACAGTGCACATTGATCCGAACACACCATAAAACAAAACTTAACAATGCAAACTTTGTCATGGTCTTGACAATGTAATTTAAAAGCATTGACGTTAAACCGGTGGCGATGCCCACCGAAAATCACACTTGGCCCAGGTTGAATCACAATACAAACATGTGCACATAAAATTAAACCTCAAAACATTTCGATTTAAATTAAGTATTACATATATGAAGCTGAAAGCATTAACTAATTTAAAATGGCAACTGTTTTGCAACAAAAAAAAACGCTTCAATAATCCATGCTTTGTAGTTTTCAGTTATTAAACTTGAAAATAGTTCTTGCAAGAAAACTTTTAAAAAATCTTTAAGAGTTGATTTAATTTGTGTGACCAAATGTCGTTACATTGCACGTGTATTTGTTACCCAACGTTTTTGCATTAAAGAGCATCGTAACTTGGAAACATTTCATTGTAAACTTAAATGTATATGATATTGTAAAGATGGGATACAATCTGTTTACACTTAACATGAAGCAACATTTTAATAACTTAGAATGAAGTCGCGACAAAACGACATCAACTATTTGTTTTCAATTACCATTGGACATCATTATTCATGGGCGATATTACAATATGCACATGTTTGTATTTCGTATGTGTATCTACGTGACAAACATTCAATATAATCGGAAGTTCTTAAGCATCATTTATTCGTCTACTTCTGCATATTTGTTATACAGTTTAAACATGTACCACAATAAAGCACATGTTTATGGCAAGCACTCTATAGAGTAGAATGATACACGACAGATAAACTTTAACTTTGTGACTTTAGAGTCGTTTCTAACTAGTTTGCCGGTATTACGTTCCAAAAGGTTCATATTTTAAGTATAGGATTTATGGATTATTGTTACCTTCGGATGGGGAGTTATAAACAGTGACATTCAATCTATACAATAAAATGGATCAAATACACCGCAATGGTTACATTAAACATAAAATGTACTTAACCTGGGGCCAATGCCTTGGCATGGGCAAAACAAATCATATAGGTTTAAACCGATTGAAAAGCATGCCGAAACTCACACTTACGGCCTAGTTGAAAGTCATGCCGAAACTCACTCTTACGGCCTAGTTGAAAGGCATGCCGAAACTCACACTTACGGCATAGTTGAGCGACATGCCTAACCTCACACTAACGGCCTAGCTAAAAGGCATGCCGAAACTCACACTAACGGCCTAGTTGAAAGGCATGCCGAAAATCACACTTACGGCCGAGTTGAAAGTCATGCCGAAACTCACACTTACAGCCGAATTGAAAGGCACGCCTAAAGTCACACTTACGGCCGAGTTGAAAGACATACCGAAACTCACACTTACGGCCTTGTTTAAAGACATTCCGAAACTTACACTTACGACCTAGTTGAATTTATACCGAAACTCACACTTACGGCCTAGTTGAATGCATACCGAAACTCACACTTACGGCCGATTTGAAAGTCATACCGAAACTCACACTTACGGCCGAGTTCAATGCATGCCGAAACTCACACTTACGGCCGAATTGAATGCATACCGAAACTCACACTTGCGGCTTAGTTGAAAGGCATGCCGAAACGCTCACTTACGGCCGAGTTGAATGAATACCGAAACTCACACTTGCGGCCAAGTTGAAAGGCATGCCGAAGCTCACACTTACTGCCTAGTTGAATTGCATGCCGATGCTCACACTTACGGCCTAGTTGAAAGGCATACCGAAACTCACACTTGCGGCCAAGTTGAACGGCATGCCGAAGCTCACACTTACGGCCTAGTTGAATTGCATGCCGATGCTCACACTTACGGCCTAGTTGAAAGGCATACCGAAACTCACACTTGCGGCCTAGTTGAACGGCATGTCGAAACTCACACTTACGGCCAAATTGAAAGGCATGCCGAAACTCACTCTTACGGTCTAGTTGAAAGACATGCCAAAACTTAACTTGCGGCCTAGTTGAAAGGCGTGTCCAAACCCACACTTACGGCCGAGTTGAAGGACATGCCGAAACTCACACTTACGGCCTAGTTGAAAGGCATGCCGAAACTTACACTTACGGCTGAGTTGAATGACATGCCGAAACACACTTACGGCCGAGTTAAAAGACATAAAATAACAGCGATCATATACGAGTATTAGATCTTGTTGCTCATAATAACACATAATATACACCTTTCGTTCTGAAAAGTGCCTATTCATGCTAGGTTAATAAACCACCGTCGATACACGTCTACGAATTACAACACTTCTGTCGCCACAACAAGGCGACTATAACATGACATATATACGCAAATTAAATTCGCTTGTATATACAACTCCATCCGCTTTTTTCAGGAAAAACTTGTTTGTGGATTACTTTGTTCTCGCCATCTAGAATTATAGGTATAAGAAGTCGGTTCCAAAGTGAAATATGACCCGTTTTTACACAATAACAATAGAAATATATAAGCGCAGAGAATGATTCCCAACCAGTGAATTGCTGCATTGAAATTACTGTGATCAAGTGTCGTGATTGTACGCTAAATATAATTATTATTTCTTCATATGCGTTTAGTATTCTGATCATAGCATATACAATAAAAAATGTTCATACATATATTTTGTTCTGGAATATGTTTTGGTAAAATGTTTTTTATTATATTTAAAGTGCTTAATTAAAAATGTTTTTATATGTTAATTCCCAACAAGTAGTGAGATCAATTAAAGCGTATTTGTAAGTTTGCATTACCGAAATCCGGAACATTTTCACATTTTCATTGGCAATCAATGTTTCCACAGCTTATAATAATTGAACGAAATCTGGATAAAAAAACAACACCAATATATTCGGTGAACAGCTTGCATTATTGAATTGTTTCCAACAATTCTTTATGTTGCAAAGCTGTACAAACGTGAGTAGCTAAATACAGAGCGAGATTGTGTCATCATTTATTTTATGAGCCGCGTTCTGAGAA